>NW_011494629.1:4265999-4266365 GCF_000754665.1 Bison bison bison
TACTCCTTTCCCAATTTGGAACCAATCTGTTGTTCCATGTCTGGTTCTAACTGTTGCTTCTTGACCTGCATACAGGTTTCTCAGGAGGCAGGTCAGGTGATCTGGTATTCTCATCTCTTTAAGAATTTTCCATGGTTTGTTGTAATCCACACAATCAAAGGCTTTAACATAGAAAGCGAGGCAGAAGTAGATGTTTTTCTGGAATTCGCTTCCTTTTCCTATGATCCAACAGATGTTGGCAATTTGATCTCTGGTTCCTCTGCCTTTTCTAAATCCAGCTTGAGCATTTGGAAGTTCTTAGTTCACTTTTACTGTTGAAACCTAGCTTGAAGGATTTTTAGCATTACCTTGCTAGCAGGCGAGAAT
>NW_011494629.1:4266589-4267503 GCF_000754665.1 Bison bison bison
TAGCATGTGAGAATAGTGCAATTGTGCGGTAGTTTGAACATTCTTTGGCAGTACCTTTCTTTCGGATTGGAGTGAAAACGGATGTTTTCCAGTTGTATGACTACTACCAAGTTTTCCAAATTTGCTGGCGTATTGGGTGCAGCATTTTAACAGCATTATCTTTTAGAATTGAAATAACTCAGCTGGAATTCCATCACCTTCATTGGCTTTGTTCGTAGTAATGCTTCCTAAGGCCCACTTGACTTCACACTCCAGGATGTTGGCTCTAGGTGAGTGCCAACTGGATAACCACACCATCATGGTTATTGTGAACCTCCATCCATAGTTCTTCAGGTACTCTATCAGATCTAATCAAACCACTAGGCAATTCACATATGACCTAAATCAAATCACTTATGATTCAGTTCAGTTCAGTGCTCAGTCGTGTCCGACTCTGGGACCCCATGAACCACAGCACGCCAGGCCTCCCTGTCCATCACCAACTCCCGGAGTCCACCCAAACCCATGTCCACCGAGTCGGTGATGCCATCCAACCATCTTATCCTCTGTTGTACCCTTCTCCTCCTGCCCTCAATCTTTCCCAGCATCAGGGTCTTTTCACATGAGTCAGCTCTTCACATCAGGTGGCCAAAGTATTGGAGTTTCAGCTTCAACATCAGTCCTTCCAATGAACACCCAGGACTGATCTCCTTTAGAATGGAGAGTCTTCTCCAACACCACAGCTCAAAAGCATCAATTCTTTGGTGCTCAGCCTTCTTTATAGTCCAACTGTTATATCCATGCATGACTACTGGAAAAACCATAGCCTTGACTAGACGGACCTTTGTTGGCAAAGTAATATCTCTGCTTTTTAATATGCTGTCTAGGTTGGTCATAACTTTCCTTCCAAGGAGTAAGCATCTTTTAATTTCATG
>NW_011494629.1:4267603-4275178 GCF_000754665.1 Bison bison bison
CTTGATTCCAGCTTGTGCTTCTTCCAGCCCAGCACATCTCATGATGTACTCTGCATATAAGTTAAATAAACAGGGTGACAATATACAGCCTTGATGTACTCCTTTTCCTATCTGGAACCAGTCTGTTGTTCCATGTCCAGTTCTAACTGTTGCTTCCTGACCTGCATACAGATTTCTCAAGAGGCAGGTCAGGTGGTCTGGTATTCCCATCTCTTTCTGAATTTTCCAGAGTTTATTGTGATCCACACAGTGAAAGGCTTTGGCATAGTCAATAAAGCAGAGATAGATGTTTTTCTGAAATTCTCTTGGTTTTTCCATGATCCAGTGGATGTTGGCAATTTGATCTCTGGTTCCTCTGCCTTTTTATTATTTCTTCTATTATGTGTACTTCATCTTCAGTCAGTTTTAAGTCTGAAACTGATTTAGAAGAAATCTATTTTTTCATGGTGCATTTTTCAGAATGCTGCTTTCTTACAGTTTCTCACTCAGAAGACACTGTGATCAGATCATTTCCTTCTTGGCAGTAATACAAACCTTTGTAAGCTTCTGAGCACATCCTTGGTTTTCAGAGCAGCTGGGACTGGGCTCGGACTGTCCCTTCGCTTTGGTTCAAGCTCAAGGAGCCACAGGATTAATGTGTGCACGTTCCAACCCTGACTCCAGAAAACTCTCTGTCAGTTTCTCTCTTATTTTCACTGCTTTCAAGTTTGCATTTCCAACTTGCTTTTTCTGACCACCCAACCTCTATCCAGAGTTGAAAATGTAATTTAAAAACTTTTTAACACTTTGAAAATGTACATTAAGAAGCCAACAGAATGATGAAAAGGGCAGATTTTTCTTTTGAGCTAGGGTTAAGGATTCAGCTTTAAGGAATGCTATTTGTAACCAAGAATTTGTAAATAAAGCTTATGATGAAATTGCATCAGGCAGGTAAACCGGATTGTGGCAGCCACGATAATTTAACACAGGCAAAGGTAAAATAAGACTGAAATTTAAGTAGACAAACTAGATTTTAAAAAGCTAGCTCTGCCGGTCTTTTTAATCTTGCCCAGAAGTGACAGGTTCTGGTTCGTTCACACCAGCAGCTGGCACCAGCCCCCAGGCCCTGGAGGCAATTATTTGACTCTGTTTCTGCCCCAATAGCAGCCTCTTTGATGGGCTTCCCTGGTGGCTGAGTCAGTAAAGGCCTAAATGTCCCTGTGTCCGCCTGCAACACAGGAGACACAGGTTTGATCCCTGGGTTGGGAAGATCCCCTGGAGGAGGGCATGGAAACCCACTCCAGTATTCTTGCCTGGAGAATCTCATGGACAGAGGAGCCTGGCAGGCTACAGTCCATAGGCTCGCACAGAGTCAGACACAACTGAAGCAACTGAGCATGCACACAGCAGCCTCTTTGATCTCACTGAAGCAGTAATATGTTCCTTAATAGAAATACAAGTGTATCTGTTTTCCCTGCTGACAGTATAAAGAATGTTCTATTCTTTGAAACTTCACTGATACTGCCAAGATGTAGGGTCCAAGACAAAACAATTCTGCTGGTTGCTTGGGCACTGGAGTGACAGAACCTTCAAAGAGTTTAGATATCCCCATCATTGCCCAACAAAGTACATCCTAGTGTGAACTCAATGCTCCAGGAAAATGGGCCATATTTATCCCATGGCTTTGGCTTCCTTGGCACACCACTGTGGTCTGGGGTAAGAGTGAGTTCTTACTAGAGCTGGGCAAGATGAGAGTACTTGAAGTTCTTTGAAATCTGGAATAAGAGAGTAATGTGCTTGGGTATCATTGTGATTGGTGGAAGGAGTGTGAAAGTGGCCTTTTATTACTCAAACATTTGTGTTGGATTTCTATATATGCTTGTACGTGGAATAGCAATCAACAACAAGATGTAAACAAGGCCATTTAGGTTCTGCTTGTGACTGCCAGGAGTGTGCCATCCAACTTTGGGTTAATCAGTTATTTTTTGTGTTATTTTTCAGAAACAGGAAGAAACCTTTGAGCAGGGGTTCTGGTCCAGGGGTTTCCACATGAGCACCTCCATCCCTCGGGGCCCTATAAACACCAGCTGGTATCTGTTGTCTGAATAAATGTATCTTGTATCTGTGCCATCATTTTTCAGATGTACACAGATGATAAGTGTGATTTTAAAAGTATGGAATGGCAGAAAGCTACTGAGAATTCAGCAGTGCTTTTAAATGTCTTTTCATTTTATTAATTCATAGATGCTAAAATCAAAACTATCATGTGAAGATTGACATTTTTGGTTTTAAAAGTGGTTTCCTTTGCACTGAGCTAATGGAGGATCTTTTAGTTCAGAATCTTGGTCTTAGCCAAAGGACTGTATAGGTCCTTTGCATATAGAAAACTATTATATTTCTTAGAAAATTTTAATATACTCCTTTGGGCCTAGTCATTTTATATAATAGTTACTCTCTCTGCCAACATTTGTTGGATCATAGAAAAAGCAAGAGAATTCTAGAAAAACATCTGCTTCACTGACTATCCTAAAGCCTTTCACTGTGTTGATCACAACAAACTGTGGAAAACTCTTAAAGAGATGGGAATACCAGACCACCTTATCTGTCTCCTGAGAAACCTGTATGCAGGTCAAGAAGGAACAGTTATAATTGGACATGGAACAACAGACTGGTTCCAAATTGGGAAAGGGGTACATCAAAGCTGAATATTGTCACCCTGCTCATTTAACTTCTATGCAGAGTACATCATGTGAAATGCTGGGCTGCATGAATCAGAAGTGGGAATCAAGATTGCCGGGAGAAAGATCAACAACCTCAGATATGCAGATGATACTGCTCTAATGGCAGAAAGCAAAGAGGAACTCTTTAAAGAGCCTCTTGATGAAGATGAAAGAGGAGAGTGAAAAGCTGTCTTAAAACTCAACATTCAGAAAACTAAGATCATGGCATCTGGTCCCATAACTTCATGGCAAATAGATGGGGAAACAATGGAAACAGAGACAGACTTTGTTTCCTTGGACTCCAAAATCACTGTGGATGGTGACTGCAGCCATGAAATGAAAAGACGCTTGCTCCATGGAAGAAAAGTTACGACAAACCTAGACAGTGTATTAGAAAGCAGAGATATCACTTTGGTGACAAAGGTCTGTCTAGTCAAAGCTATGGTTTTTCCAGTAGTCATATATGGATGTGAGAGTTGGACCATAAAGAAGGCTGAGTGCTGAAGAACTGATGCTTTTGAACTGTGGTGCTGGAGAAGATTCTTGAGAGTCCCTTGAACTGCAAGGAGATCAAACCAATCAATCCTAAAGGAAATAAACCCTGAATAGTCACTGGAAGGACTGATACTGAAGCTGAAGCTCCATTACTTTGGCCACCAGATATGAAGCTAGAAAAGGACCCTGATACTGGGGAAGATTGAGGGCAGGAGGAGAAGGGGGCGACAGGATGAGATGATTAGATGACATTACGGACTCAATGGACATGAGTTTGAGTAAACTTCGGGAGATAGTGAAAGACAGGGAAGCCTGGCGTGCTGCACTCCGTGGGGTCACAAGGAATCAGGCAGGACTTAACGACTGAACAACAGCAACAAAAGAAATGCAGCCTGTCTGTCTGTAGAAAGTGGCTGGTCCTGTATCAGACGCCATCTGGCACTTAGGAGAACTGCTGCTAATTCGGATTCCCCCAGGAGGCTGGAGACAGGGACTCCTCCCCTCACTCAGCCCAGCTGGTGGGTGAGTGTCCTGGTGGCCCACATTCATGGTAGATGGAAATTGGCCAAGGTGGTTTCACTAAAATTTGGAATGAAGAAAACATTGCACGTTTGGAACCCTGGATTAGGAAATTTAAACAAAACTGGAACATAAAGAACATCTTTGTTGTCTTGGGTATAACGCTGCGGTCCAGGTTAGGAAGCCTACAGGAAGCTTTACTGTGTCCTGGAAACTGGGTTGGGCCCCTCCCAGGAGTTGTGATTTCTGCTATTTTATTAGACTCTTAGCTCCTCCAGGGCAGATGCTGTGGCTTAGGTGCTCTTACTACCCAGGCCCAGAAAAGCAGGCAACAATCAACATTGGGTTGATTTTTTAATCTTTTTATTATGCATGCTTTGGATTATTTATAGCTGCCTGGGTCTATAAATTAATGTTGAATTTATTAAAACTGTAAAAAAAACTTGTATTTTCTTAAGCCAATTTATAAATACTCTTGCTTTATTTATAAAATTAGTAACTTTTGTATTAATATAAGAATACTTTCATTATTTGGTTAATGGTTTAAGTGAAGTTTAAGTGATTGAAATCTCCTAAACAACTTACTGTAAATCAGTCTCATAACTTAGTGAATTAAAAAAAAATTAAACATCTTAAATGTAATTTACAAATGTAATTTACCTGATATTTTCCTAGCAATTCCAAGGTGTTATGAAACCCTAGAGAAGCTGATGGGCCAGGTTGTTTTATAAACCTAGAAACTCTTTGAAATCTAGTAAACCAAACTTGGCAATGTGGTAAATCACCTTTTAAACATCAGAATACTGTGTACAGACTTAGATTTTTGTATTCTTTTCAAGTGAAAATTGCAAATTTAATATAGATTTCAGATACAAACAACAAAAGTCAAGATGTTGGATTCTCTCACTTGTAAAATTGTTGTAATTACCTTAATAACAAAGACATACATTATTCTGAAGATTACAAAATTTATTTGTAATTGAGTTTATTCCTTAACTTAGTATAAAAACTTGATATATATTATCTCTAATATTTTTTCTCTATCATTCCTGGTAATGAACATATTCAGGCCAAAAACAGTTATTGTGTTGCATATTAGTGATCTAGATTCTATTGTTAACAATCAGAAATTTGGACCTGGACCTGAAACTGGTAGGTACATTGCCCCAGGGGGAGTCTCCCTAATGCTTGGGGCCTGAGCCCTTTCTTAGAGTACAGTTCCCAAGCTAGGATTTAGCTTTAAAATCCAACACATCTTATGTTCTCTGTATCTTTCCAGTTTCATTCTTAACCAGTTTTGATGGTAACCTCTTTCAACATTTAATCTCTGATTCCAGTGGATGAAATTTTGCACCCCACTTGGGTTACACCTAATTTTCTTTACTACTTGAATGAAATGAATGTATTTCTTTACTTTTGATTGGATTCTTCATTCTTTTCTGTGTATGTGAATATATATTTTCTTCTCTGATGCCTGGTCATGATTCTGTAATCATTTTGTTGGCCAGTGTCGGACATACTGGTCAATGCTGAATACCTGTTGAATTAACTTTGGTAGTAGAGTACAGGAGTATTTAGGCACGTGGAACCCATTATCTAAATCTTCTTAGTCCAAAGCTAGCAATCGTTCAGCAGCTTTCCCTGCTAACACCAGTGTTTCTCAAAACTAGCTGCATGTTATAATCATCCACAGATCTTTGATACAGCACGTGTCTGGGGCCCCACCTCAAACCAGATGAAGGAGACTGTCTGTCAGGCATCATGGTGTTAAAAGTGCATCAAGCGATTCTGATCCACAGAGAGGATTGAAAACCATTGTTGTAACATAGCTGTTAAGTGAAAGAGTTCAGATCATTTAAAAAAATCGTATTGTCTTTATGCCCTTTTTGTGGAAACACTGATGGGAAATGCACAGATAAAATGAAAAGGACACCTAAGGTAGAAAGTTTGGCTAATGCACGACTAGACCATTTTCCTGTAAAAAGTTGAAGTTAATAAGGAGGTGTTTTAAAATGTAGGTTTTAAAATCTTCATAGTATGTTTTTCTTTTTTATTTGTTTAAAACAGCTGACTCTCCACTCAGGTGTTTGCTTCCTTGTCCCAGGTTTCTGCTGATGTACTCCACAGTTTTGTGCAGCTACTACAATTCAGCCCTGACAACGGCGGTGGTTGGAGCCATCAAGGTAAGTGGTTGAAGCCTTGAAATAAACAACCAAATTGGGGGATTGACTGTTTGATTTTATTGTTGTTATTATCCATGGTATAGTAAGAATGGAGGCTTGTGATATTTTCAGCTATGGCTGGGTAATCCCTTCTTACATTTTCTAATCTTTTAATCCACAAGACAGAGGGAAGGCCTGCTAACTTAAAGGTTGTTGTTCTGTTGCTCAGTTGGGTCTGACTCTTTGCAACGCCATGGACTACAGCACACCAGGCTTCCCTCTCCTTCACTGTCTCCTGGAGTTTGCTCAAACTCATGTCCATTGAGTTGATGATGCTATCCAACCATCTCATCCTTTATAACTTTTAAACTGGGAATGGAAGGAAGGGATGGTATGGGAAAACCAAGTAAAATAGCTGAAAAAATTACAAATTTCTGCGACAAGATACAGAGTGATCTACATTTTGATTTTCTGGGAGAATACTGCTGACTAAGGGAATCCTGATGAAGAACTGTTTTCAGTCTAGATCTGCACACAGTTATAAGGTGATTAACGCTGGGATTGGTGTATATGCTGTGTGTGTACAGCATTTGAGTACACACACTAATGAATCAGAGGGTGAGGTATTCTAAATTCTGTTCTGCAGTTGCTTTGTGTTTCTGTTCACATGAGCTTCTATGATGAATAAGTGCTTCATCAGTAGACTTATCTTTTGGCTACCCAAAGACCATTGAGAATATATTGGACCGAGTACTGCTTAGAATTTGTCAGCTGTCTTAATCAGTTTACATTTAGGACTAATATGATTAAAATTCCCTACCCAGTGATGATAAAGAGATGAGATCTGAAAAGCTGATTACAACCCAACTCTTACATCTTTTTTCTGGTATAGTATGTGGAAGAAGGTATGGATGATGCAGTTCTGTGATTATAGTGTTATAGTTTACTTCATTTTCTTTATAAAGCCATATGTTATAGTTTTTATTCACATATTCAATATTCCATGAATTCCTATTATATGCAAATCTCTTTCAAAAGTAACTGAAATATTTTGTTTCAGATTTCACCATATATATGTGTTTTCCCCCCAAATCCTTTACTTCTAAGATCACTAATCCTCTCTTTTTGCAGAATGTATCCGTGGCCTACATTGGAATGTTAGTAGGTGGAGACTACATTTTCTCTGTGTTAAACTTTGTAGGGTTAAATATTTGGTAAGTGGGATTTTTAAATGAATTCATTTTAGTAACATGAATTTTAAAAGCCTGATTAATATGTTATAAGTGAAAGAATAGGAGGTGTTTTGATGTTACAATTCCTAGGATAAATTTTGCTTGAAATATTCAGTTCATCTCTTTATGACATACTTGCTCATGTGGTTCATGGGGATGTGTGTAATGAAAATTCAGAGTCGAGAGCTGAATTTAATTCATGTGTCCTCCTCACAGAAAAGACCCTACACGTGGCCTTCCTTTTGTGAATGGGCCTCACTAAATCTGTGCTCCATCAAAGCACATGTGTTAAAGATGTTGGGAGATACTTTTGAAAGGCATTTTGGGGTCTCAGAGGTAGGACACCATTTTAGGATAATCAGTTCAGTTCAGTCGCTCAGTCGTGTCCGACTCTTTGCAACCCCATGAATCGCAGCACTCCAGGCCTCCCTGTCCATCACCAACTCCCAGAGTTCACTCAGACTCACA
>NW_011494629.1:4275278-4280604 GCF_000754665.1 Bison bison bison
ACTGGAGTTTCAGCTTTAGCATCATTCCTTCCAAAGAAATCCCAGGGCTGATCTCCTGGAGAATGGACTTGTTGGATCTCTTTGCAGTCCAAGGGACTCTCAAGAGTCTTCTCCAACACCACAGTTCAAAAGCATCAATTCTTTGGTGCTCAACCTTCTTCACAGTCCAACTCTCAAATCCATACATGACCACTGGAAAAACCATAGCCTTGACTAGCCGGACCTTTGTTGGCAAAGTAATGTCTCTGCATTAGGCCAACTGCATTGTAAATCAATTATACTTCAACAAAATTTGAAAAAAGAAATAAGTAGCCAAAGTATCAAAAAAATTAGGCTGATTATCTTTATCAAGAGTATAACTGTTGATGGTACCACCTATGGAATTTATTTTTACTGTTGTTTTTTTCCTTCTTTCAGCATGGCAGGAGGCTTGAGATATTCCTTTTTAACTCTAGGCAGCCAGTTAAAGCCTAAACAACCTGTGGATGAAGAAAACATCTCTCAAGATTTGAAGGTCTAGAACCTGGGGCAGAATTGCAGAGTCGCTTGCAGACTGTGGGGAGGGGGTGATATTCCCAGCTGTTTTGGCTGTGGCACTTGCCCTTCTGGTTAAGGCACAACAGGAATGTCTGCAAAATGCAAAGTGAATCTACCTCATGCGCTGCACGAGGAGCCATCATCAACCCTGAGAAACGTACCCGGGCAAAGCCTTACCAGCTGAAAGTGAATCTTTTCAAACAGTTGGTAAAAGGGATCGTTTCCAAGGCACTTGCGGGGCCCACACACCTGTGTACTCTTCCAGGTATCCAAAGTGCTTCAGGGGCAGTCAAAGGCCAATGCTGGTGAGTGTGCTTATCAGCACCTTGGCCTTAATTTCAAAGATCCCAGCCAAAGCAAAGTGCCAATGAGAACATTTTTTTGGTTTAAGCAGACATGTCTTCATTTTAGTAAAATCAACCACTTAACTGCCAGTAAAGTTGTTAGCTTTGATTTGATCTTATATGTTGGTATCTTCACAACCATCAAAGTAAAATAAAAAATAATTTATATGCATGCCTCATACTGTTATGTTATTGTAGGCAGGCAGTAAACAGTAAGTCATTTTATTCAGTCTGCCTTGAAGGGTAATAAATGACTCATGTTGGGAAAAATTACAAAATAACTCAATGGAAAAACAATACTCAGCGTGCTCTGTCAACATTTAAGTAGGTTATATTATTTAAGTAGGTTATATTTCTCTCCTGTTCTCCTCCCAAGTTTGTTCAGGGGACTCTGAAATTCAGATCACATCAACTTTAACCAAGGTATATTTTTTTTTTCCTGGGCTTGCCTGACTTCCCAGACCAATGGTGCGTGGGAAGCAACCTCGGATCAGATGACAGTTCTTATCATCTCCTCCGAGGTGTCTCAGTGGTAAAGAATTCACCTGCCAAAGCAGGAGGCACAGGAGATGTGGGTTCGATCCCTGGGTTAGAAGGATCCTCTGAGGAGGAAATGGTAACCCACTCCAGTATTCCTGCCTGTGAAATCCCATGGACAGAGGAGTCCACTGGGTTGCAGAGTCTGACATGACGGAGCATGCACGCACTGTACGGCACCATTTAGAAATGGACTGTCCTCACAGGGGTTGTGGGCCAAGGTAAGGCCCCACTCTGGGAATCAGGGGCCCTTCTTTTCAGTCTTGTCTTCACTGCTGACTCACTGAGAGCTCCACAAGTCACCTTGCCATGGTTGCCTCCATTTTTTAATCTGTACAATGGAACGATATTCCCAAATCCCTGCCAGCTCTGACTTTCTAAGTTTATAGAAGCTGAACCAGATGGACAGGGCAGCAAATGAAGGAATGATTGTGTTGACATGTTTAATTAAAAAAACTAATTGTAAAATACACATAACATACAATTATCAGCGTAACCATTTCTAAGTGTACAGTTTAGTAGTGTTAAGTATATTGACAGTGTTGTGTAGCCAATCTCCAGAACCTTCTCATCTTGCAAAACCAAAACTCTATACCCATTAGACAATGACTCCCCATTCCTCCCTTTCCCCAGCCCTTGGCAACCACCATTCTGTTTTCTGTCTCTATGAATTTGACTACTATAGATACCGCATAAAAGTAGAATCACACAGTATTTATCTCTCAGCTAGCTTATTTCACTTAGGATAATGTCCTCAAGGTTCATCCATGTTGCAGCATATGTCAGAATTTCCTTTCTTCTTAAGACTGAGTAATGTTCCCTCATATGGATATACCACATTTTGTTTATCTATTCATCTGTCAGTGGACTCTTGGGCTGCTTCTACCTCTTGGCTATTTGTGTATAATGCTGCTATTAACGTGGGTGTACAAATATTTCTTTGAGACCCTGAATTCAGCTCTTGGATGGTAAAAGGAAACCTGTTTCTTCTACACATAAAACACTTCTGACACCAAATGTGTAGGGACTTTCCCTCACATTAAGCAATTCTTCAACTCTCTGGATGCCAACAAGGGGTCCTACAGTTAAATTCTGTCTCCACCCAGATTTCGCACAGACCCCCCAGGTTAAGGGCCCAGTCCCCCAAGATTCCCCCTACTTCAGATGCCAGTCCCAAGTCTCAGGTTGTGACTAGTGCTTCTGACCAACTGACCAGAAAGCTGGAGTCTTCATACCCGCTTCCTTGGGTTCAGTAATTTGCTGGAATGGCTCACAGAGCTCAGGGAAGTGCTTTACTCTCTATTGCCAGTTTATTATAAAGCATTTGACTCAGGAATAGCCAAAGGGAAGAAGTACATAGGACAAGGTATATTGGAAATGGTTTGGAGCTTTCATAACCCCTCCTGGCACATCAATGTGTTGGAAGCTCTCCAAGCCTCAGTAACACAGAGACAGTAACACAGAGACCATTTTGTATTCCCACCAACAGTGAGGGGGTTCCTATTTATTCACATCCTCACTTGTTATTTGCTCTTTTTGGTAGCAGTAGTAGGAGGTGGTGGTGGTTTAGTCGCTAAGTCGTGTCTGACTCTTGTGAACCCATGGACTGTAGCCTGCCGGGCTCCTCTGTTCAATGGGTGTGAAGTGATACTGTAGGTTTGATTTGCATTTCCCTGGTGATTAGTGATGTGGAGTGTCTTCTCATGTGCTGGTTGGCCCTTTGTACATATTCTTTGGAGAAATGTCTGTTCAAATCCTTTGCCCATTTTGAATTGGGTTGTTTGGGTTTTGTTTGTGTTTTTGAATTGTAGGAGTTCCTTATTGTTTCAATTTACTTTTAAAGGCTTCTAGAATATTACCTTGGGGCTCCCAAACAGTGTAACCACCTTTTCTTGCATCATCATCAAATGAAATCCAGGGACCAAAAGTACTAAGACTTGGAAAATGTTAACTTCAACTCATTTTTTTTTTTTCAATGTTAAGCTTAAACAAGGTTTGTTTTCTTCCAAAATTGTTTTTTCTAATTTTCATTTTTAGAATTCTTAAAGGAAGATGCTTTTGTGTTTTTCTAGTCTTACTATGGTTGGTCTTTTGTTTCAATAGCCAGGATGCCTCGGGATGGGGTCCTTTTATTTATTTATTTAATTGAAGGATAATTGCTTTACAGAATTTTGTTATCTTCTGTCAAACATCAAAATGAAGCAGCCATAGGTATACATATTCTCCTCCATCTTGAACATCCCTCCCGGAATGGGGTTCTTATTTAAGTATTTTTCTTTTGCAGTCACCTCAAATGCTTGGTCTTACATGACCGGCCCCCGCCTTTTTTTAAATCAGTGTGGAAAGCTTTCCTTCCCTTGTTTCCATATGTGGCCAGCAGAGGGCACCCTATGAGCAGTCCAGCAGTCCTGTGTGTTGTGGCTAGCTTCCTCCTGTCTGACTCAGTGTGATCGCATGGACTGTGGCCCGCCAGGCTGCTCTGTCCATGGGATTCTCCAGGCAAGAATACTGGAGTGGGTTGCCATTTCCTTCTCCAGGAGATATTCCTGACCCAGGGATTGAACCTGGGTCTTCGACAGCGCAGGCAGATTTTTGTAGCTGGGTTGAAACGTGCAAGTTCTGCTCTCCTCTACAGAACTAGGGTGGGTTGATGGGAATGCCAATCTGGGTTTTGAATTAAGTTTAGCTGAGAATGCTGGATGCAGAGAGGTGGTGCAAAAGGGATCCACGAACTTCAGAGAGGCTGAAGAAGAATAGCCCAGTGCATCAGGTCTCCAGATTTCTTTTGTCTTAAAAAAAAAAAAAAGTAATAAAAACCATTCTAGTGGAACAAGGAAAACTAGTTTAATATACTTGCTACTTTGCTTACTTTTGGCTATTTTACTGCTAATAGCAGTGACGTTTGTTAACTTGTACTTTTTCCTGTTGTTTTAGTATTTTTAAAATATATTCCATATATAAGTAAAAGTACAGGGGCACTAGAACTTAGTGAAAGCTGAGTTTGCCTAAAGAATAAAACCTAGTTTAGAGAAGAGTTATATATTATATGTGTATAATTGTTAGTATATGTTTATATATTTTACATATTTTTTATTTATATATATTTTCTGTGCTCTCGGGAAAATGGCAAAGATACATATGTCAATACTTTCAGAGACTTTAGTGAGTTTTTTCCTTTTGCATGATCACTTCAGCTTTGCAGTCTTGTTGAGTCATGTTTACAACTTGTGAGTACTTTTTGTTTTCTGTGAATGGGTGTGTGTGCTTGTGCATATATTTTGAGGACTGGGACTTGTCAAGGGTCAGTGGTTTAGCTGATCAATAGCTGCCACTCTGTACTTTGGGAAACTGAGGGCGCCCAGCAACTCAGGATCTCTAAGTTCCCTTTCTGTCACTAGATACTGAAGCATGTGGTAAAACAAAACATGTCCCTTTAGGATGAAGCCATCCCTGGGACCTCCCAGGGTCACAGAACACCATCTGTGTGTCTCTGATTCTTACCTCCATTCCAGGCTGAGGTCTCCCATGATAAGCCTCAGAACCTTTTCTCTGCAATGTGTGGTTCCTGGATCAGAATATCAGCATTACCTGGGGCTTGTTAGAAATGCAGAATATCAGGTGCACACACACACTGAATAGGAATCTGCATTTTAACCCTGGTAATCTGAGGAGCACTGCTGCTGCTGCTGCTAAGTCGCTTCAGGCGTGTCCGACTCTGCGCGACCCCAGAGACGGCAGCCCATCAGGCTCCCCCGGCCCTGGGATTCTCCAGGCAAGGACACTGGAGTGGGTTGCCATTTCCTTCTCCAATGCATGCAAGTGAAAAGTGAAAGGGAAGTCGCTCAGTCGTGTCCGACTCTAGCGACCCCATGGACTGCAGCCTACCAGGCTCCTCCGTCCATGGGATT
>NW_011494629.1:4280704-4285805 GCF_000754665.1 Bison bison bison
CATGGACTGCAGCCTACCAGGCTCTCTGTCCATGGGATTTTCCAGGCAAGAGTACTGAAGTGGGGAGCCACACTACCCCAGACTTTTGGTCCAGATCATCTTTTTAGTATCAAGGGTTCATAGCCTGAGATTCACAGAATTTAGAGGGCTGATGAACTTGAATGGAGAAAGAAAACATCTTCATTTTTTCTAATGAAAATGCAGCATTTCTTTTCATTTGAATGTAGGCAAGACCATAGTTAATACTGGCTGTACTTGTGACTTAGTTATCGATAGAAGTTGAAATATTTTCGTATCACCTTAGAGTTTTTGTAGAAAATCATTGGTGCATTGCTCAGTATTCTTATAGTTCTTAGTGCCTCCACTAGTTCTTATTGTTTAATATGTTCATAAAGAAGAATACATCAGATTTAGATGTATTTTAATATTCATATGTATTTTAATGTTATAGTACATCATATTTAGAAAATATTGCTGTAACTTTATGACAATTGGTTTTCATTATAATTTTATGTGTTTTATTTCTTGCATTTAAAAACATTATTTGGAGAAGGAGGCTGTAGCCATCTATAGACTGCTATTGTAGTTCATGGCACTGAAAAAAGTAAGGATCCCTGCTTTAGAGGAAAATAAAAAATTCAAGATTAATATGTTTCCTCAAGAAGTTGTCCCATTTTTGGCCTCAGGAGGCTTGCTCCTGGATGAGCCCAGGGGTGATTTTTATATCTGCTACCTGGTGGGAAGGCATCTTCCTCCAGCCAGTGTGGTCAGCTGGCTGCAGTCAGAGGGAGAGAGAGAGGCAAAAGGAAAGGAAGGGGAGGAAAAAGGGGGGAAAGGGTAGGGAAGGGAGAGACCAGGAGACAGGACAGCTAGGCTTCACTGCCACATCCTTCTCACTCACAGCTCAGAACAGAGATGTGCCTCATAATTGTGTCACAGTACTTGAACCTTGTTCTTCAAATTCTGCTTACTTGAAGTGTGACATTCTGTCTAGGGAAGGTGGGACAGCAGCGTGAGATGCTCTGTGGGCCCACTCTCCAGGGATACAAGGGGAAGTAGAGAAGACTGTAAAACCATTTAAGATCCCTGGAAATTGTCCAAAGGGAGATTAGAGATTGCATTATTTAGTCTCAGTTCAATTCAGTTCAGTCGCCCAGTCGTGTCTGACTCTTCGAGACCCAATAGACTGCAGCACGCCAGGCTTCCCTATCCATCACCAATTGCCAGAGCCTGCTCAAACTCATGTTCATTGAGTCGGTGATGCCATCCAACCACCTCATCCTCTGTCGTCCCCTTCTCCTCTGGCCTTCAATCTTTCCCAGCATCAGGGTCTTTTCCAATGAGTCAGTTCTTCGCATCAGGTGGCCACAGTATTGGAGTTTCAGCTTCAGCATTAGTCCTTCCAATGACTATTTAGGACTGATTTCCTTTAGGATTATTTAGTCTATGCTTTGTTAAAATGCTTTTTGAGTTAGTGGCTTTATTTTCTAGCTGTCATTCAAATAAATTTTTTTTTAATAAAAATTGAGAAATTTCACATTAGAAACTGGATTTCTTGCAATAGTTGAAAAAAAAAATCACAACTTGCCAGGTGGGCCAGAATCTCCATAGGGTAACAGTCAGCTGGAGCTGAGGTCAGGGGTAGTTGTTATTTTGTCATGTTCTCCACCATTTTCTGTGTCTCCAGTCGTGTGACTGAGTGTCTGCCTTTCATTAGTGTGCTTGTAGTGTTGTTTTCCTTGAAACAAAGTCGAAGGACTTTTATGGTGGTCCAGAGGCTAAGACTCTGAGCTCCCAGTTCAGGGGGCCCAGGTTCAATTCCTGGTTAGGGAACTATTGATAGATCTCGCGTGTCACACCTAAAGATCCGGCACAGCCAAATAAATAAAAATAAATGCTAAAAAACCTCCAAACAACAGAGTTGAGAGCATAGGAGGAAAATAAAAGCTGAATCAAGAGAGCCAAAGGTTCAAGAGTGTATTTGTGGAAATAGAAATTATACCTACTATGTGCTTGTTTTGAAACAATACAGATTAAGGTGCCTGGCCTACTTCATTAATTTATATTACTTGTCTGCCTTGGGGCTCCCCAGGTGGTGCTAGTGGTAAAGAACCTACCTGCCAATATAGATGATATGAGACATGAGTTTGATCCCTGGGTCGGGAAGATCCCCTGGAGGAGGGCATGGCAACCCACTCCAGTATTCTTGCCTGGAGAATCCCCATGGATAGAAGAGCCTGGCGGGTGAAGTCCACAGTGCTGTAGAGTTGGACGTGACTAAAGTGACTTAACATGCACACTAATCTGCCTTGACTGTAGGCATTTCGGTCTTTGATTCCAGTTTCAGAGGCCCAGTTCTCAAACTATTCTGTCTCCATCCTATGTAGAGTTACGAGACATGTATCGTAAGGACACTTTTTTGTTACCATTTATTGAATTTAGGCTTCCCTGGTGGCAGTAGTAAAGAATCTGCCTGCAGAAATGGAGATCTGGGTTCGATCCCTGGGTTGGGAAGATCCACTGGAGGAGGAAATGGCAACCCACTCCGGTATTCTTTCCTGGTAAATCCCATGGACAGAGGAGCCTGGTGGGCTGCAGTCCATGGGGTTGCTAAGAGTTGGAAACGACTAAGCACGCAATGTATTTACAGATAAACAATATATTGGTGGTTGCCAAAGGGGCGGGGCAGCAGTGGGTGAACTAGATGTAGGGTGATCAGGTCAAAAGGTAAAAACATCTAGCTATAAATAAGTTATGGGGATATAATACACAGCCTGGTGACTATAGTTAATAATACTGTATTGCCTATTTGAAAGTTGCTAAGACAGTAGATCTCACCATAAATATTTTAAAAAAATTTTGTAACATATCTGGTGATGGATATTAACTAGACTTACAGTGGTGATTATTTTGCAACATGTACAAATATTAAACCATTATGTTGTGTACCTGAAACTAATTTAATGTCATATGTCAATTATACCTCAATAAAAAACTCAAACATTTAAAAAATTTGCTGATATAAGTATACTTAACGATGACTTTCCCAGAGAAGGCAATGGCACCTCACTCCAGTACTCTTGCCTGGAAAATCCCATGGATGGAGGAGCCTGGTAGGCTGCAGTCCATGGGGTCGCTAAGAGTCAGATACAACTGAGCGACTTAACTTTCACTTTTCACTTTCATGCATTGGAGAAGAAAATGGCAACCCACTCCAGTGTTCTTGCCTGGAGAATCCCAGGGATGGGGGTTAGGGTTAGGGTTAAATAAATCAATGTTCTGATTTATTTTACTGAAGATTAGATTTGCCCTAAATGGCAAATAGATGGGGAAACAGTGGAAACAGTGGCTGACTTTATTTTATGGGGCTCCAAAATCACTGCAGATGGTGACTGCAGCCATGAAATTAAAAGACGCTTACTCCTTGGAAGGAAAGTTATGACCAACCTAGACAGCATATTAAAAAGCAGAGACATTGCTATGCCAACAAAGGTTCGTCTAGTCAAGCCTATGGTTTTTCCAGTAGTCATGTATGGATGTGAGAGTTGGACTAAAAAGAAAGCTGAGCACCAAAGAATTGATGCTTTTGAACTGTGGTATTGGAGAAGACTCTTGAGAGTCCTTTGGACTGCAAGGAGGTCCAACCAGTCCAACCTAAAGGTGATCAGTCCTGAGTGTTCATTGGGAAGATTGATGTTGAAGCTGAAACTCCAATACTTTGGCCACTGATGCAAGGCGCTGACTCATTTGAAAAGACCCTGATGCTGGGAAAGATTGAGGGCAGGAGGAAAAGGAGACAACAGAGGATGAGATGGTTGGATGGCATCACCGACTCAATGGACATGAGTTTGGGTAAACTCTGGGAGTTGGTGATGGACAGGGAAGTTTGGTGTGCTGTGGTCCATGGGGTCGCAAAGAGTCAAACACAACTGAGCGACTGAACGGAACTGAACTGAAATGGCATCGTATAGTAAATACATGTTGTGGGTAGCTTCTGAAACGGATCACAATGCCTGCCTCCTCATATTCACTTCCTTGTATAATCTCCTCCCTTTGAATATGGGCTGGACCTAGAATGTGCACTAATTTCTCATTATAGAATACAGCAAAAGTAATGGGTGGTTCTTTCCAAGATTAGGTTGCAAAAGAGTGTGGCTTCTCTCTTTCATCTGACTCCTCATTTGCTTGATCTGATGAAGCAAGGTGCCATTTTGCAAGTTGCTTTCCAAAGAGACTTGTGTGTCAAGGAACATCTAGCTGTATGTGTGTGTGGGGTGGGGCGGGGGGGGTGGTGCGGGGGGCGGGGTAAGGTTGAAAGTGGAAGTCGCTCAGTTCAGTTCAGTTCAGTTCAGTCGCTCAGTCATGTCCAAACTTTGCGACCCCATGAATCGCAGCACGCCAGGCCTCCCTGTCCATCACCAACTCCCGGAATTCACTCAGACTCACATCCATCAAGTCAGTGATGCCATCCAGCCATCTCATCCTCTGTCATCCCCTTCTCCTCCTGCCCCCAATCCCTCCCAGCATCAGAGTCTTTTCTAATGAGTCAACTCTTCACATGAGGTGGCCAAAGTACTAGAGTTTCAGCTTTAGCATCAGTCCTTCCAATGAGCACCCAGGAGTGATCTCCTTTAGGATGGACTGGTTGGATCTCCTTGCAGTCCAAGGGACTCTCAAGAATCTTCTCCAACACCACAGCTCAAAAGCATCAATTCTTTGGCACTCAGTTTTCTTTATAATCCAACTGTCACATCCATACATGACCACTGGAAAAACCATCACCCGACTAGACGGACCTTTGTTGACAAAGTAATGTCTCTGCTTTTGAATATGCTATCTAGGTTGGTCATAACTTTCCTTCCAAGGAGTAAGCGTCTTTTAATTTCATGGCTGCAGTCACCATCTGCAGTGATTTTGGAGCCCCCCAAAATAAAGTCTGACACTGTTTCCACTGTTTCCCCATCTATTTCTCATGAAGTGATGGGACCGGATGCCATGATCTTTGTTTTCTGAATGTTGAGCTTTAAGCCAACTTTTTCACTCTGCACTTTCACTTTCATCAAGAGACTTTTTAGTTCCTCTTCACTTTCTGCCATAAGGG
>NW_011494629.1:4285905-4287936 GCF_000754665.1 Bison bison bison
AAATCCCAGGGCTGATCTCCTTCAGAATGGACTGGTTGGATCTCCTTGCAGTCCAAGGGACTCTCAAGAGTCTTCTCCAATACCACAGTTCAAAAGCATCAATTCTTTGGTGCTCAGCCTTCTTCACAATCCAACTCTCACATCCATACATGACCACTGGAAAAACCATAGCCTTGACTAGACAGACCTTAGTTGGCAAAGTAATGTCTCTGCTTTTGAATATGCTATCTAGGTTGGTCATAACTTCCTTCCAAGGAGTAAGCGTCTTTAATTTCATGGCTGCAGTCACCATCTGCAGTGATTTGAGCCCCCAAATAAAGTCTGACACTGTTTCCACTGTTTCCCCATCTATTTCTCATGAAGTGATGGACCGGATGCCATGATCTTTGTTTTCTGAATGTTGAGCTTTAAGCCAACTTTTTCACTCTGCACTTTCACTTTCATCAAGAGACTTTTTAGTTCCTCTTCACTTTCTGCCATAAGGGTGGTGTCATCTGCATATCTTAGTTGTGTCCAACTATTTGTGACCCCATGGACTATAGAGTCCATGGAATTCTCCAGGCCAGAATACTGGAGTGGATAGCCTTTCTCTACTCCAGAGGTCTTCCCAACCCAGGGATCGAACCTAGGTCTCCCACATTGCAGGTGGATTCTTTACCAGTTGAGCCACCAGGGAAGCCCAAGGATACTGGAATGGGTAGCCTATCCCTTCTCCAGCAGATCTTCCCGACCCTGGAATCAAACTGGGGTCTCCTGCATTGCACATGGATTCTTTACCAACTGAGCTATCAGAGAAACTTTTGTGAAAGCCGCTATCCATTTCTGGATGACATTTGATGACACACATCATTAGAAAAAATTAGTTTTGTTCTCTTTTACTGAAAACTTGGGGACAAAGTCACATTCTCTTCAGGTCTCTCTGGTGTGAAACTTCTTATAATTTTTTCCCCTAATGCATACCACAGCTTACTTACACAGATGCTTCAGGCGGAAGGCCACGCCCTTACAATTATCTTACAGCCTTCTTCAGGCCTCTTTCTTTCTCTGAATTTCTCCAGTTTCCCACCCCCTTGGCTCTCCCCTCCACATCTTATCACATTAAGTCCAACCATTGTGTCCTCTGGGACAGGTAAACCCCAAACAAATATTGATAAATGGGTCAGTTGTGAAGGAATCCATTCCCTTCTTTGCCTTGTTCGTTCTTTTGCATTCCCTCGTCACTTAACTCCACAGGCTTCCAGTCGAGATCCAGCCCTCCTCCCTGAGGCTCTGCAGCTTGCCCCCGACCTGTACCAGTGTCTGTCACCTGTCGACCAAAGACTTCTTTAACAGGACAAACTTCATTGCACCCACACAAAACAAAGGCTCATTTTTCCTTTTTCCTTAAAGAGTGAGTATTTATTGAGTGGGCTTCCCTGGTGGCTCAGACGGTAAAGAATCTGCCCGCAATGCAGGAGACCCAGGTTTGATCCCTGAGTTGGGAAGATCCTCTGGAGAATAAAATGGTAATCCACTCCAGTATTCTTGCCTGGAGAATCCCATGGACAGAGGAGCCTTGTGAACTATAGTCCTTGGGGTCGAAAAGAGTCAGACACAACTGAGTGACTGACAGCAACATTTATTGAGTCAGTTCAGTTCAGTTGCTCAGACGAGTCCAACTCTTTGCGACCCCATGAACCGCAGCACGCCAGGCCTCCCTGTCCATCGCCAACCCCCGGAATCCACCCAAACCCATGTCCATTGAGTCGGCGATGCCATCCAACCATCTTATCCTCTGTCGTCCCCTTCTCCTCCTGCCCTCAATCTTTCCCAGCATCAGGGTCTTTTCAAATGAGTCAGCTCTTTGCATCAGGTGGCCAAAGTATTGGAGTTTCAGCTTCAGCATCAGTCCTTCCAATGAGCACCCAGGAGTGATCTCCTTTAGGATGGACTGGTTGGATCTCCTTGCAGTCCAAGGGACTCTCAAGAATCTTCTCCAACACCACAGCTCAAAAGCATCAATTCTTTGGCACTCAGTTTTCTTTATAATCC
>NW_011494629.1:4288036-4307537 GCF_000754665.1 Bison bison bison
TTCCAAGGAGTAAGTGTCTTTTAATTTCATGACTGCAATCACCATCTGCAGTGATTTTGGAGCCCAGAAAAATAAAGTCAGCCACTGTTTCCACTGTTTCCCCATCTATTTGCCAGAAGTGACGGGACTGGATGCCATGATCTTCGTTTTCTGAATGTTGAGCTTTAAGCCAACTTTTTCACTCTCCTCTTTCACTTTCATCAAGAGGCTTTTTAGTTCCTCCTCACTTTCTGCCATAAGGGTAGTGTCATCTGAATATCTGAGGTTATTGATATTTCTCCTGGCAATCTTGATTCCAGCTTGTGCTTCCTCCAGCCCAGCATTTCTCATGATGTACTCTGCATATAAGTTAAATAAGCAGGGTGACAATATACAACCTTGACTACTTGCTTTTTTTTAACCATATAATTATATTTTATTTAATTTTCATGTTTGAAATCATCATGAATATTCAGGTTTTTCACTGTACATTTTAGTATAGTATAATTATTGCAAGCAAAAGATTATGTGTGAAATGTATATAAGTTATAAAACATTGTATTATATTGTGTAAACACTCATGTACATACTACTAAGTTCAAGAGTCACATGATACCAGTAGCTTATACCTGCCTATAGGACCTCTCCATCATATCATTTCTCCCCAGATGAAACCACTTTATTGAATTTTGTGTTTATCATTCCATTGTTTGTAACAACAATTTTATCACATTTTAACATAAGCAATATATTTCTTTATATTGCTTTTCTGAGTTTATAAAATATCAGACTTAATGTAATATTCTGGCATTTGCTTTTTTTGACTCAACATTATGTTTCTGAATGTCACATATTGTTCTGTTTGGCTATCATTCATTCATTTGCACTACTGTATAATATTCCACTGTGAGAATAAACTCATTGGGATAGTTCTCAGTTTTCCCTATTGGAACAATGCTCTTTTGAATATTCTTCTACTTGTCTCCATTTGCTATATTAAGGAGCTGTGGGTCAGAGTACTTTTGTTCTACAAAGCAAAGTCCCAATCCAAAGGAATTTACTTGTCGTGGCAGGAGACCCAACCACAAACAATAAATAAGATAAGCCAATAAAAAATATGCTCAGAAGAAAACTAAACCAGAGTCACAGGACAGACTGCTGGACATTGGCCTGGCTTTTCCCAGACCTTAGTAAAAACAATAATTGTTGTCTTCATGTTTATCAAACACCTCAGCCTCTCACTCCTTTGGGAACATTTGTGGATGAGCTGAGATGGTTGATCTACACTATCTGCTTCTGCCAACTAACCATCAGTGGAAAGAGTAATAATTAACCAAGACAGGTAATCCTTGTAATGTGCTTAGTACAGAGTTGGGTACACAAGACATAGTAAATAAGGGGCAGTCGGAAAAACGGGAAGAAATGGGGAGCCGCTGTTGGCAAAGGCCATCTCATTTGCTCTAATTATAGTTTAATCTCCATATTACTTGTACTTTTTTCAGGTAGCCCATAGCTTCATGAACAAGTGACAATTGGAACTGAGAAGCTGCTCCAGATAAGGACCTTAGTTGAAAGTGCCAGGATAAATACATGCCATGGTTTAGAGAACGATGCAGGCTGAACTTGGCAGTAACTTGTACCTCTCACTTTCCTTCCTGGGTCTCCTCCTCACTGAAAGGATTTTGCTCATCACCTGACATACAGGCAAACCTGTCTCCAAGGTTTTTAATCTGAACAACTGGAACATAAGAGCTGCCATGTTCTGGTATAGGGAAATTGGCAAGGGAAATAAGTTTTGACATTTGAAGGTAATATCAGAAGCCATTATTAGACTTAAGCTTGAGATGACTATTAAGCATTCAAATGGAGGTGTTAATGTTACTTGCATTCAAATGGAAATGCAAGTATGGATGAGCAGCCTGGTTACCGTTGAAGTTATACATTTAGGGGTTCTCAGTGCACAAAGTCCTTAAAGTCAAGAGATTAGGTAATGCCATCAAATGACTAAGTGTGGACACCAAAGAGAAGAGGGCCAAGAGCTGAACATGAGGACACTATTCTTGGATGATGTCAGAGTCTCTTCATTCCCCTGTTTCTATGTCGTGACCATTCTCCATCTCTACCTCCAAAAGGTCACCTTTTCTCAGCATCAAGTGACTCAGATTATGTAATGCTATTGTCTTGGAAGAAAAGCTATGACAAAGGCAGAGACATTACTTTGCCAACAAAGGTCCATATTGTCAAAGCTATGTTTTTTTCAGTAGTCATGTATGGATGTGAGAGCTGGACCATAAAGAAGGCTGAGAACCAAAGAACTGATGCTTTTGATATGGTGGGGTTGGAGAAGACTCTTGAGAATCTCTTGGACTGCAAGGAGATCAAACCAGTCAATTCTAAAGGAAATCAACCCTGAATATTCACTGGAAGGACTGATGCTGAAGCTGAAGCTCCAATACTTTGGTCACCTGATGAGAAGAGCTGACTCATGGGAAAAGTCTCTAATGCTGGGAAAGACAGGGCAGGAGGAGAAGGGGATGACAGAGAACGAGATGGTTGGATGGCATCACTGACTCAATGGACATGAGTCTGAGCAAACTCCAGGAGATAGTGAAGGACAGGGAAGCCTGGCATGCTGCAGTCCATGGAGTCACAGAGTCGGACACGACTGAGTGACTGAACAACGAAAACAACAATTATCTGAGTGTCTTTGGTGGCTTCCTCTCACTTAAGTCCAAACTCCTCACCAGGAGTATCTGGCTCCTCCGCATGCCTCCATCTTACTTTATTCTTTTCTTTTGTTCTGTACACACCAGATCCTCTGTGTAGTGCTATTTACTCCTCAAATACATGCATCTTTCTCATTTCAGGTCACTTGTACTAGCTGTTCCCTCAGCCTGGGGGAAGAAACTTATCTTTGTAGGGCTATCTCCTTTCCACTCAAATTTCAGCTCAAAATACCACCTCTTCACAGAATTTTTTCCTGTCACTCCACAGCACTTTTTTATGGCACTGATATGTGACATTATCTTTTTATTTGCATATTGACTCTGAATCTCAGCTCCCCCTGGCAGTGACTGCCCGTGTTTACTATTCTCTATTCCCAAGGCTTCAAACAGTGATTGCCACCTGGTAGGCAGTCAATAGATAGTTGTTGACTAAGTGAATGAATGACTTCTAGAATTTTGCATAGTTTTTAGTATCTTTTTTAGCTTCCAGATTTAGGGAGGGAATGCTGGGCTGCCATTTTTCTTTGTCCGGTCTTTATCTTTATGTTCACCTTTGACTTCTTCAACACTCCCCTGCCTCACAAAAGCCCAACTGTGCTATAAAAATATTAGAAAGAATATTTTATTTTAAAGCTTGTGAATCAGAGGATTGTGTAAAGAAGTTACTCTAATCTGAATGCCTTGACACAGTGACTCATTGAAATGTTCCCAGTGACTCCAGAAGGGGACCGACGCTCCTGCAGAGCAGCCACGCTCACTTCGAAGGCTGTGAGGGACTGGACCAGGTCTGAAACAGCATCTGCCATGGTGCCATCATGAAGGAGGCTCTGGAGCAGTTCTTCATTTTTGTAGGGTTGCTGGTTTGCCTGGTCTACCTGATGAAATGCGTGAGATTCTCTAAATTTATTTTCCTGCACTTCTGGAAAGTTTTGCCAAGGTCTTTCTTGAAGTCAATGGGAGAGTGGGCAGGTAAAGAAAGCTTTTCATCTTTTGTTCTTGTTGTTTTTATTATTACTTAGGTCTCAATGATATATTGCATCTTTTCCTTTTGAGAGCAAAGATGTAATTCCTTTGGGTTAATTTGCGGGGTTGGAAAGTACAAATGAAATTGACTGAAAAACATGATGTGAGGCATCAGGAGAATCATTCAGGAAGAATGTGACTCAGTTCTTTCCTGTGTGCTTTTCCTCTCATCCTCACTAGTTGGGTTTTCTTATTTTTGGAGTTTCTGATGATACAAATCATGGATGAGGCAGAAAATTATGTATCATCTCCCCCAGATTTTCAAAAACCCAGAGTGCTTTCATTTCCTTAAACAGAGCTTCAAAATTCTGAAATCCAATAATAATTTAAATCCATTTTATTATACTAATTTCTCAGAGACCTGTCACCAAGTGAGGGTAATGCAAAATCAAGGCAATAAAGATCTCTGTGGAGACATGTTTTTAAATGGTTATATTCAGAATCTGGGTCTGGTTTATGTCCCAAGTAGATTGATTAATCACTGCCTCTCAATAGACTTTGGCTCCTGAAACTGTCATGCAGAATTTCAGCCCTATACTGAGTTTAAGGTGAAGAACAGGAGGCTATGGTTTCAGCATCTCCTTGAATGAAGTGCTAGGTTTGCATTTCAAAGTTGGTATTATGTGTTGGTGTCAGTCTATCAATAACCAATGCTGTGACCTGGCCTGCCCTTGTGGGTCTTACTATGATTGCAAAATGCCTTTCAGCACCATCAGGAAACTTAAGAAAAAATAAAGGTTTATTACCTACAGGACCTGTAAATTATACAGTGCACCTGGTGCCACAACAAGGTCATGTGTAGAAAGAGAGGGAGAGAGTGAACGGGCCTGGGGTTCTGCATTTATTTTATTCCGGACTGGGGGCCTAGGGTTTCAAGAACTCTTTCTTTAATAGTGAATTTAAAACATAAGAGAGGGAAGTTAAAGCATGGGAAGAGAAAAAACAAGTGGTCAAAATGGTCAGTTATTGAAACCAACCAAGATTTTTAAAAGATGCTTGCTCCTTGGAAGAAAAGCTATGACAAACCTAGACAGCGTATTAAAAAGCAGAGACGTCAGGTTTTTTTTTACAAAGGTCAGTATAGTCAAAGCTATGGTTTTTCTAGTCATGTACAGATGTGAGAATTGGACTATAAAGAAGGCTGAATGCCAAAGAATCGATACTTTTGAATTGTGGTGCTGGAGAAGACTCTTGAGAGTCCCCTGGACAGCAAGGAGATCAAACCAGTCAATCCTAAAGAAATCAACCCTGAATTTTCATTGGAAGGACTGATGCTGAAGCTCCAATACTTTGGGCACCTGATGCGAAAAGCTGACTCATCAGAAAAGACCCTGATGCTGGGAAAGACTGAGGGCAAGAGGAGAAGTGGGTGGCAGAGGGTGAGATAGCATCACTGACTCAATGGACATGAGTTTGAGCAAACTCTGGGAGATAGTGAAGAACAAGGAAGCCTGATGTGCTTCAGTTTTGTGGGGTTGCAAGGAATTGGACACGATTTAGCAACTGAATAACAACATTTTTAAAAAAGAGACCTCATTTGGGGGAGATTATCTGGCTCTTTACTTTATCCTGTGGCCAAAATAACTTATATTAGCAATCACCGTTTTTAAAGTAGGTGCCTCTTTGAAACTGATACCTAACTGGCAATCAAAGCATAAGCCAAGACCTTGCATTATGAAAAAGAAAAAAACAAAAACAAAAACCCAGCTGTCAGGTTTTATGCTACAATAGGGTTATAAGAAATCCAGTGACTTAAAAAAAATAAAAAAGATTTTAAGTGGCTTTAGGAATACAATCCCAGGCTAAATAGGAGAGATTGTAAACAACCTTATAGGAATGCCAGATAAAATACAGGATTCTCAAGTTATATTTGAATTTCTTATTTAGTGATAAATAAATAATTTTTAATACATGATACTCTAGTTATTACATGGGACATTCTTATACTAAAAAATTATTTGCTGTTTACCTGAAATTAAAATTTAACTGGGCATCCTGTGTCCTTATTTGCAAGAGCTGGCAACCTTATACCCTCAGCATTGGAAATTAAAAAATTATTATATGGAAATTGTTTGGCATGAAAAAAATGTGTTTTTAACTGTTGCTTGTTATATCTGGAGAGAGAGAGAGAGAGGATATGTATGTGTGAGAACTCCTTCCTCTCAGGTCAGTAGGAAGTTCCCAAAGTACTTGCTGAGCATTCTGAACTTGAGTGTTCTGGATCCTTTAAGCCCAGCTCCACACAGATTTAAATGCCATGCTCTGAGGGGTTAGAACTTGGCCCTTCTAAGAACAAGCATTCCAAAAGAAATTCATATGCAGCTATATGTGGCCGATTTCCCAATTTTGTCACTGGTATCCTTTATAGAGTTTTGGGACCAAGATCAAAGCCTGGGTTCAGATCCTGCTGCCATCATCTTTAGCACTGCGGCCTTGACTGGGTTAAGAACTTTCCCTTAGCTTCCTCATTTATAAGGGAAATGATGGTCCCCGCATTACAGGCTTGTTTTGAATGTTAGATGAAATGGTGGCTGTGGGGCTGCCCAGCCACATGCGCTTTCTGTGTTTCTGTAAGCCTGACAAGGAAGAGCTTTATTGGACCTATGATGCCTGTTCCACCTTCTCCCTAAATTCAAACAGCCTCATCTGTCACCCTCACCCCCAACTCCCGTGAAGAAGCTGCTAGTGGGAGCCCAGGTGGCTGTGGAGTGACAGAGCCTGGACCTAATTTAACCTGTGTCCCAGGCCCGGTCTGGGAACTGGGACGGAGGCGGCACTGAGAACTTCACCGCTAACGCACAGGAGCAGGAGGGGAGGCAGCCAGGAACCTCAGATGCCAGCCGCCTCCTCTCTTCTGTCTCCTGTCCATCTCACGCTGTGTAAAGCTGCTGTGTAATTTAGTTGGTAAATAATTAGGTCTAAGTGAATGACAAACAAACGCCCCAAATAAAGTGCATGGCAGAAAGTAAGCACTCAGTAGATGCCGGCCACTTAGCGACAGGATCTTGCCTATGTAGTTCAGGCCTGGTACTTGGTGATTTGGAGGACGCCTGTAAGGAAGGGGAAGATGGAGCGGAAGACAACAGAACCCTGAGCATAGTACCTCTACCAAGTGAAATAGGTCATATGCATGGAGTCACTTAAAAGTATCCAAATAAACACATAAAATAATTGGTAATTATTAAAATGAGGGTGCTTCTGCCAGTGTGCTGCTTGCTTGGTCCGCTTTCCCTCTCAAGTAAACTAAATGCACACACAGCTTTCGTACACACTTTTGGAAAGCATATCCTTCGATTTTGCTGCAAAGGTAAATTGCAGATAGGTATATACTGAATCGTAGTTTATTTTGAAGCTATGACATTCACACAATTGAGTTTTACTCTAGAGCTCAGTCATTAAATATGTATGTGCTGTTATACAGTGGAAAAGTACTCAGTTCTACAAGGAAAAAATTGAGTCAGTTGCAGTGAGGTAGATGAACCTAGAGCCTGTTACACTGAGTGAAGTAAGTCAGAAAGAGAAAAGTATATATTAACATACATATATATATATATATACACACATATATATATATAGTATCTAGCGGAGAAGGCAATGGCACCCCACTCCAGTACTCTTGCCGGGAAAATCCCATGGATGGAGGAGCCTGGAAGGCTGCAGTCCATGGGGTCGCTAAGAGTCGGACACGACTGAGCGACTTCACTTTCACTTTTCACTTTCATGCATTGGAGAAGGAAATGGCAACCCACTCCAGTGTTCTTGCCTGGAGAATCCCAGGGACCGGGGAGCCTGGTAGGCTACTGTCTATGGGGTCGCACAGAGTTGGACACGACTGAAGTGACTTAGCATAGCATAGCATAGCATGGTATCTAGAAAAATGGTGCTGATGAACCTATTTGCAGGGAAGGAATGGAGATGCTGATGTAGAGAATGGACTTGTGGACTCAGCGAAGGAAGGAGAGGGTGGCAAGAGTTGCAGAAAGTAGAATTCACATATATACACTCTTATGTGTAAAATAGATAGCTAGTGGGGAGCTGCTATATAACACAGGGAGCCGAGCCTGGTGCTCTGTGATGACCTAGAGGGATGGGATGGGGGCAGGGAATATATAATTATGACCAATTTCCATTGTTATGTAGCAGAAACCAACACACCACTGTAAAGCAATATTCTACCAATTAAAAAAAATTTTTAATGTATGTGCTATGGACTATAAAAGGACTAGATAGCACATCTCACTGTCATCTATTAATCAGTTGATCTAGTGAACACAAATTCTTTAGGTTTCTTCATGTCACTCCATCTTCTTTTTGCATTTCTGTATTTTCCTCCTTGTTAAAAGTTCTCTATCTTCCATGGGTTTTGATTTCTGCTATCCTATGAGGGTGAGGATAGGAAATGGGGAGAACTTGACTTTCACTAGGAACCTTGAAACATCCTTACAGTGACAACTGGGTGTGTGGGTAGAGAGAGAATAGAGTACACTGCTTGTCCTTGATGAACTAAGGCTTAGAACTGTAAACCCTTATGGGGTTTGAATAAAGTGTTTTCTGGCTAAGGCACTTTGTTTCATTTTGGACCATGTTTTCCATAGCCTCACCAACTCTTCCCCCAACCTCATCCAAAAAAAAGTTTCATTTTGAAGTTTAGTGAAGGAAGTCAAGGCTGGAACATTCCCAGTTAAGCAAAGTTGGTCACAGTTGAGCAGAGTTGGGTTAGAGAGTAGGAGGGCATTGCTTTGGAATATTATATTGTATCTTAGAGAGTAGGCCTGCAGTCAAATGTAGCCAGCAAGAAAGAAGATTTTAAAGATTAATTAATTCTATCCTTTAAAACCATTTCTGCTTTTTTCAGTGATCACCGGAGCAGGAGATGGGATTGGGAAAGCTTACTCATTCGAGGTAGGTTGTGTTCTTGGGGACTTTCTCCTCTCCTTGTATTAAACATACCATGGTCATGTGTCACCACAAACACTACTTTTCTGATTAGAAAAGCAAGAGACATTCCTTTACGAAGAAAACTATTTTCTATTGAAAAGGAAATTTAAAAATCACAATCTCACCCCCTCGCTACCTTAAAAAAATACAATGATATTCAAAGGTGGCAGTATCTCTCCTTAGGAATTGTTTTAGGAATTTATGGGGGCACTGTTATTTTCTAGGGTAATTGTACCATAAGCATTTATTATACTTAAAACAATAAAAAATTATCAACTACTTTCCTTGTGTTTATCCTTTACATCATAGCCAGGGCATATGTTAATTTAAAAATCATTTGTATAGGTAGCATATATATATAAAACTTTCATTTCAAGAAGATTAATGAACATTAAAAAATAATATAAAGAGAATCTGATAGGGTTGAGGGTCACTGGTGTATGATGTCTTTGAGTGTTTTCTTCTAGGCTTTTTGTTTCTCTGTAGACAGATAGATAGCAGGTAGTAACGCTTTTCTAAAAATGTGTTTACAGGATATGTAGTTTGGTAAGCTATTACTGGGCTTCCATGTGGTGCAGTGGTAAAGAATCTGTCTGCCAATTCAGGAGACACAGCAGACGTGGGTTTGATCCCTGGGAAGATAGTCTGGAGTAGGAAATAGCAACCCACTCCAGTATTCTTGCCTGGAAAATTCCTTGGGTAGAGGAGTCTGACAGGCTACTGTGATCAATGGGGATCACAAAAAGTCAGACACGACTTAGCGACTAGGCAGTGGTCTAAGGGTCAGGAGCTATGTACTCTAGTCCTCACTCAGACACGGTCTGCAGATTTTGGACAAATTATATATCCTTTCTGGGCTTCCAGGTCTTTATTAGCACAAAAGATACCACCTAAGAACTTTCAAATTCTGTTTCTGTTCTAGACTAATTCTTGTCTTGCTCTTGTAGAATCTTATTGTTTCCTTTCATTCTTTTCTAAGGCTGTATTAAACAATTTTCTGTGATCTTTCTTTCATGCAAGATTTTCTCTCTTCCAGAGAACCTGTTCTTGTCTCCCTGCTAAATGCTGCTTCAAGGAAAGCAGTTCAGAGTCTGGAATACTATGGATTGTAATAGCTAAGAATTTGAGGTTGAAAATTAATTAGATCACTGTCTGTTCAAACTCTGCCTCAATATGCTTACTGCAGAATTTCCACATCAATAAACTGGAGGAGATGCTAATTCCATCTGGGCTTTTGTAGAAGTTATATGGATGAGGTGGGCAAAATGCTTTGCAGAGAGTAAGCTCTCCAAGTTTAGCCACTGTTATTATTGAATGTATAAGCTGCCTTTTCTCTCCCATATATTGCTTTTTTTTTTTTTTTGAGAAAGAGAATGTGTGGTATTTACCATATTTTTACTCTTTTTATTGTTTATTCTTCCCTGATGTTCCAAGATTTTTTCTTTTCTAATTTCCTATCTATTTAGAGAAGTTCCTGTAGCTGTTCTTTTATAGTAGTTCTGCTGGTGGCACATTCTCATTGTTTTTCTTCATCAGAGAATGTATCAATTTCCCCTTCATTCCAGAAGGATAATTTGGCTGAATATAGGATTTATAGTTGACAATCCTTTCCTTTCAGCACTTGGAAAATGTTGTGCCTCTTCCTTCTGGCCTGTATGGTTTCTGGTGAGTTTCATGTCATTCAAATAATTTTTCTCATAGGTCAAGTGTTGTTTCTCTTTCATTGTCTTCAACACATTTTTCTTTGTGTTCAGTTTTCAGGAGTTTAGTTATGTTTCTTGGTGCGGGTTTATTTGAGTTTATCTTCTTTGAGATTCACTTAGCCTCTTGAATCTGTAAGTTTATACATTTTCACAGATTTGAGAATTTTTCATTTATACTTTCTGCAAATATTCCTTCTGCCTTCTTTTCTTCTGGGACTCCGGTGACACAATGTGAGATTTTTCTTATAGTCCTTCCTTGTAGGTGTCTGAGATGCTGTGCATTTTTTTCAGTGTATTTTTTCTCTCTTTAGATTGCAGTTTAGTTGCTCAGTCATGTCTGAGTCTTGTGACCCCATGTACTATAGCCCGCCAGGCTCCTCTGTCCATGGGATTCTCCAGGCAAGAATACTGGAGTGGGTTGCCATTTCCTTCTCCACTGTTTAGATTGGATAATTCCTATTGTTTTATCTTTAAGTTCATGGATTCTTTCCTTGGTCTCTCCATTCTGCTATTGAGCCCATTGATTTTTTAATTTCACTTCCTGTACTTTTCAGTTCTAAAATTTCCATTTGATTCTTTTTATCTTTATTTGCTGAAACATTCTATTTTTCTTTTGTTTTACTTAGGTTTGTGATTGCTCTCTGAAGTGTTTTTATGGCAGCTTTTTAGAAATTCTAACCAGATAATTCTAATATCTATGTCATCTCAATGTTGGTATTTGTTGATTGCTTTTATCTTACTCAAACCGAGATCTTCTTGGTGTGTTTTTTTTTTTTTTTATTGAATCTTGGATATTTTTGGTTTTAAGTTGTGAGACTCTGGATCATATTTAAACTTTCCTATTTAGATGTGAGTGGCCATTGCTTCAGAAGGGGGAGGAGAGGGTGCTGACATTTTTCTATCAGGTGAGATAGGAGCCCAGGTTTTCCACTTGGCCTCCACTGGCAGTTGCTGGATATGGGTAGGAGTTCTGGCTCCTCAAAGGCCACTCTGGATTTTGGGGGGAAAGAGTGCGTCCTTACTGCTCTCCACAAGTGGTACTTGGAGGCAGTGGTCTCACTGTTACTGCAGTGATGGTATAAGTCCTGAATATCCACTAGGCTTCCTCTGTCATCATTCCAGGGGAAGGAAGAGGGGAGAGAGCTGAGGGGGTGCTCTGGCACCATCAGGTAGAAGTGGAAGCTCAAGTCTCAGCTGACATGAGGGGTAGGATGGCTGGGATGAAAGTCCTGGCATCCTGCTCAGACTTATCTGATGCCAACATGGCAGGGGTTGGAATCCTTGTTAGGGCAGCCTTCCCAGGGTGGAAGTGTCAGCTCCCCCCTCAACCTTTGGAGGCGAGGGTGGCAGTAGAAGCTTATATGCATATATATATATATATTTGAGTTATTTGCCTGCAGTAAAGCAGTTATTTTCTAAAGTTTTCAGCCTTGCTAGCGTGCCCGTTTTCTAGTCTTTTTGTTAGAGACAGCAGACTCTTGTTGGGACTTTTTATGTCCATATCTGTTGGTGTTTCTGAATATCCACCTTATCCAGCAATAAGTCTGGGATATATGAGGCAAAAATAAAACCCAGGAAACTCATGGCTGGTTTCCTCAGGTCTCAAGGCCCATAGCTACTCTTCTCACTCTCTTTTGGAGTCTTCTTATATTTATTTTATGTATTATGTCCACATTGCCTGTTTTAGTTGCATTTCATAGTAGAGATAGGGAAAAGTATTTTCACTCCATCTTTCTGGAAGCATTCTAACCTAGTCTGTATTTGTAACTGGAGAAGCAAAAGAGACTTTGTCTCCTTTTAAAGGAATGTCAACCATTACTGGAAGCAGGTGAAAAAAGTTGTTGAGAGGGATGGCATGGAGGAAGGAGGACAAGAATGAGCTTGCTCTTCACACCTCTGAAGCCTCTGCTTCACTCTGTATTTCACACCATTTCTGTTCCTTTGGCACCTGAATTCAAACTTTTCTATTTACTGCCTCACAGAAGAAGCCCTGTCTTCCCTGGTGTTCCCACCACCTGTTACAGATTAGTGGTGACAAGCACCTTCCTTGAACCAGGCCCTAACACACAGCAGAAGGAAAACGGCCCATTCATCACAGCAGCAGCCATTCTTCTTTAGTACAGTGCCCAGCGGGGAATTCTGGGAAAGTGAGTGCTTCAGGGGCTTAACTCCCTGAAACAAGGGAGCAGTAAAACCCATATATGGAGCCTGTCAGCCTGGACATTCTAGAAATAAGATTGAGCCCTGCTCAAATGGACAAAGGGAACAATGCTGGCCCAGACAATCAAGTGTTTTCCATGCCCCCCTCCTGACTCTGACCACTTCACATGGAACCTTTACAAAGTCTATGGCTCGTAAGAGAAATGGCACAATTCAGGAGAGGCTGGAAGCCCACAAGGCAGAGTCCTTTGTGCTGAAAATGCCAATTGTTTTCCATTTAATGAACAGTTTCCTTTTCAGGAGGCTGATGAAGTGAATTGTGAGACGAAGGTGCTTAATTTTTAGCCATGCTTTGCTAGATTCCCAGACTAAAAATGAGGGCTGGTGGGGGGTGGGAGGTGGGGGATTTTCCAGGAGAGAAAGAGAAGACTTCACGATATCACTAGCCTTAAAATTGGACAGTTCTTACTTTTAATTTTTTTATCTTTTAATTTTCTATTTATTTTGAGAGTTTTAAAGTAGACAACTTTTTCGAGCAGTTCTAGACTGACCACAGAATCTTGCAGAAGGTGCAGCGAGTTCACATATACGCCCTGACCCCACATATACTCCAGAGTGGCAAGTTTGCTACAATCAGTGAACATACACTGATACATCGTTATCACCCAGAGTCCATAGTTTACCTTGGGGTTCACTCTTCTTGGTTTAGTTTTTCCATGGTGGTTGTTTTTCAGAGGGAAGTGTGGTATGGGCACAGCTGAAGATGTGTTTCTCTTAGGGACCCTCTTCCTATCCTCTCCTCTGTTCAGTCTGGTCTGAATGAAGCTTTCTCTATCTCAAGTCAGTCAAAATTGATACAAAAGTCTTTGAGAGATTTTCTGTGGCTTATTTCCTTTCCATAGCTATGTTCCAGCCAAACTGCCTGTGAGTAAATTTCTTTGCATGTCATTTAAAAATATACTAGGAAATCAACTATTTAAAGAAACGACAGATGCAGAATGAAAAAAAAAGGGAAGATGTTAGTCACTCAGTCGTGTCTGACTTTTCGACCCCATGGACTGTAGCCTGCCAGTCTCCTCTGTCCATGGAATTATCCTGGCAAGAATACTGGAGCGATAGCCTTTCCCTTCTCCAGGGGTTCTTCCTGGCTCAGGGATTGAACCCAGAATATCACCCCTAATTTTATATATATATGTCTTTTTACAAAGTGAAACCTCACTATACAGATTCCAGGCCAGGGGTGGGACTTGTAATAATACTTTATGACTGAAGATCAGCGTTATACTGAGTATAATTTGCTTTAAAATACTTCAGCATCATAATATGATATATGTGAGTCCGTAAGTTTAAACAGTTTCTTGAGGTATAATTCACATACCATAAAATTCACCTAAATGTACAGTACAATAACTTTTAGTAAATTGACCAAAGAGTTCACCATCATCACTATCCAGTTTTAGCATATGTCCATCATCCTAATGACCCTAGTGAGATCACTGACAACTGGCCATGGTTAATCCCCCATTCCTACCCCTAGTCCTAGGCTGCCGCTCATCTTTTCTGAACATTTCATACAAATGCCACCACACGGTATGAAGTCGTTTGTGTCTGATTTCCTTCAGAGTATTTTTGAGGTTCATCCATGTTGTAGCACGTGTCAGTGGTTCTTCAGTTTTTATTGCAGAATAATATTCTATCATATGGATACATCACAGTTTGTTTATTCATTTATTAACTGATGAATATGTGGGTTGTTCCCTCTTGGGAGGTATATAATATGCTGCTGCGAATACTCTTATGTGCTGTTTTGCATGGACATATATTTCCATTTCTCTTGGGTAGATTACCTAGGAATGGAATCACTGGGTTGTACGGTAAATTTGTATATAAGATTAGTGAGTGCACGTTTCTGCTGTGCGTTAACAGTTGAAGATAATGTCCAAGGTGGTGTGTGTTGAGTTTCTTCTACTTGCCCCCTCAGGATTCACTCTCTGCTCTTCTTCACCCTCCTCTGTGCCCCAGGAGGCTGACTTGCACCAAGCACCTCAGTTGGTCTCTGGTTTCAGCAGGGTTTGTAGGGGTTGGGAGACACTGGCAACAGGTAAAAGGGAGTCAGGAACATGAAGCTGGGTTTCTTTCTGCTCTCTTTCTCTGGGTCAGGGAAGGCTGTGTCCCTCTGCTGAAGGCCGTAGCTCTGTTGAGCAGCCCTCTCCACCCTCTGGTTCTGGTATCCGTTCATCCCCCAACCCTTTCAGGTTCACAGCTGCTGTTGTTAATAGCTCCAGAATATCGTGGGTTTTCCACACACTATTCACACTTTGTAAATCAGCCTTTTATTAAACTGTCTGCAAGTTACCCAGAGAGTGTGCTGTTTTTGCCAAGACTTTGGCTAAATCCAGGTTTCAGCTAATTTTTAAAGATGCTAAATCAGACTTCATCAACATCTGTGCTTCAGCTAACCTGACTTTCATTAGAGAGTTTGCCCCTTAGCCTAAGAAAGGTTATCGATAGTTTTCCTGAGGAAGGATCTTCCAAGATGTGTGGATTTGCTAGAAGTGTTGCACAGGCACTTTCACCCTCCTGTGAACAAGGATGTGGTGTCTATGAGCAGGGCAGAGTGGTGTTCTTGACCTTGAATGGATTTGGCCCCATGTCCTGAGAGTGGAGGATTCGGTCACCTAACCCTGCCAGAAGTTTGACTGCACCCTGCCCCCAGAACATGATTGTATCTACCTGGGATGAGCCTTCACAGAGTGCCTAAGGGACAGATGGCTGGGACTCCACTAAGCTATGAGAACAGGTTCATAATTGCTTTGATGCCTGCTTACTGACAGAATTCGTTATTGGTAGGATTTGGTCTTAGACTTGTTTGCATTTTGCAACACATCATCTGCTGGGTAGTTGTTGGGCGGCAGGGAGATCCGTAGCCAAAATCTACCTCTAATCACTGGAGACTACAAGAAAACCCAGTGATTGTGAACAATCAAGTAGGTTAGGTCAATAGGCATATTTAATGCCTCCCAGGGTTCCAGTCTGGAGAAGGCAATGGCACCCCACTCCAGTACTCTTGCCTGGAAAGTCGCACGGACAGAGGAGCCTGGTAGACTGCAGTCCATGGGGTCGCTGGGAGTTGGACACGACTGAATGACTTCACTTTCACTTTTCACTTTCATGCATTGGAGAAGGAAATGGCAACCCACTCCAGTGTTCTTGCCTGGAGAATCCCAGGGACGGGGGAGCCTGGTGGGCTGCAGTCTATGGGGTCGCACAGAGTCGGACACAACTGAAGCGACTTAGCAGCAGCAGCAGTAGCAGCAGCAGGGTTCCAGTCATTCAGAGTTCTAGTCAGCTCTGCCCAGTGCTTAGGGAGCATATGCACTGTTACCTAATTTTCCTGTATTTATTTAGTTCTCCTTTAACTTTTTTTTTTAAACTAACCTTTTGCTGCTAAGTCACTTCAGTCGTGTCCGATTCTGTGCGACCCCATAGACGGTAGCCCACCAGGCTCCCCCATCCCTGGGATTCTCCAGGCAACAACACTGGAGTGGGTTGCCATTTCCTTCTCCAATGCATGAAAGTGAAGTCACTCAGTCATGTCTGAGTCTTCGCGACCCCATGGACTGCAGCCCACCAGGCATTTTGAGATATTTATAGATTCATAAGTAGCTGTAAGAAAGAATACAAAGAGATCCCATGTACCCTTTACCCAATCTTGCAAAGTTATCATATAAGTCACGGTATCAACATCAATACAGTCAAGATACAGAATATTTCCATCATCATAAGGAGCCCTTGTGTGGCTGTTTTATAAATACCCCCACCTCCCCTCTTTCTTTCTCCTTCCTTCCTTCCTTCTTTCATTATTTCTTTCTTTAAGTATAATTGATTTATGATGTGTTAATTTTTGCTGCATAGTAAAATGATCAGTTATATATATTCTTTTTCATATTCTTTTCATTATGGCTTATAACAGGATATTGAATATAGTTTCCTGTGCTACAATAGGACCTTGTTGTTTATCCAGCTGATAACAAAATAGTTTGTATCTGCTAATCCCAAACTCCAAATCCTTTCCTCCCCCACCTCTCCACCCCGCTGGCAATCATGAATATGTTCTCTGTGTCTCTTACTTCCTTCTTAACCTGTGGCAAATGCTTATCTGGTCTCCAGTTCTATAACATGGTCTTTTAAAGAATGCTATATAAATGGAATCATATGCTTTGTAGCCTTTTTGAATTGGTTTTTTTCTGCCCAGCATAATTTTCTACAGATTAATCCAGGGTGTCCCAATATTCTGTTCCTTTTCAGTACTAAGTAGAATTCCATGGTATGGAGGTTACACAGTCTGTTTAACCATTCATCCATTGAAGGACATTTAAGTTGTTTCTGTATTTTGGCAACACAAATAAAGCTTCTATAAACATTTATGTGTAAGTTTTGTGTGAACATAAGGCTATTTTTTTTCTGAAATAAACACTCAGGAGTGCAATTGCCAGCTGGTATGGTAGAATCCCCATGGACAGAGGAGCCTGGCCGGCTACAGCCTGTGGGGTCATAAAGAGTGGGATACAACCGAGTGATTAAGGACAGCACAGCATGGTAGCTGCATGTTTAGTTTTTTAAGAAATTGCCAAACTATTTCCCAGGTTGATTGTACCATTCTCAACAGCACTGTGTGAGTGGTCCATTTTCTCAGCATTCTCAGCAGCATTTGGTGTTGTTATTTTTTTCTTTATTTTAGCCATTCTGAGAGCTGTGCAGTAACATATCATCGTGCTTTAGAGTTGCACTTTCCTGATGGCCGATCATGTTTATGTCAGTTCAGTTCAGTCGTTCAGTCGTTTCTGACTCTTTGCAACCCCATGGACTGCAGCATGCCAGGCTTCCCTGTCTATCGCCAATAACTGGAGTTTACTCAAATTCATGGCCATTGAGTCAGTGATGCCATCCAGTAATCTCATCCTCTGTCGTACATTTCTCCTCCTGCCTTCAATCTTTCTCAACATCAGGGTCTTTTCAAATGAGTCAGTTCTTCACATCAGGTGGCCAAAGTTTTGGAGCTTCAGCTTCAACATCAGCCCTTTCAATGAATATTCAGGACTGATTTCCTTTAGGATGGACTGGTTGGATCTCCATGCAGTCCAAGGGACTCTCAAGAGTCTTCTCCAACACCACAGTTCAAAAGCATCAATTATTTGGTGCTCAGCTTTCTTCACAGTCCAATTCTCACATCCGTACATGACTACTGGAAAAACCATAGCCTTGACTAGATGGACCTTTGTTGGCAAAGTTATGTTTCTGCTTTTTAATATGCTGCCTAGGTTGGTCATAACTTTCTTTCTAAGGAGCAAGCATCTTTTAATTTCATGGCTGCAGTCACCATCTGCAGTGATTTTGGAGCCCCCCAAAATAAAGTCTGTCACTGTTTCCACTGTTTCCCCGTCTATTTGCCATGAAGTGATAGGACCAGATGCCATGATCTTAGTCTTCTGAATGTTGACCATTAAGCCAACTTTTTCAGTCTCCTCTTTCACTTTCATCAAGAGGCTCTTTAATTCATCTTCACTTTCTGCCATAAGGGTGGTGTCATCTGCATATCTGAGGTTACTGATGTTTCTCCTGGCAATCTTGATTCCAACTAGTTCTTCATCTAGCCCAGCGTTTCTCATGATGTACTCTGCATATAAGTTAAATAAGCAGGGTGACAAAATACAGCCTTGATGTACTCCTTTCCCTATTTGGAACCAGTCTGTTGTTCCATGTCCAGTTCTCACTCTTGCTTCCTGACCTGCATACAGATTTCTCAAGAGGCAGATCAGGTGCTCTGGTATTCCCATCTCTTGAAGAATTTTCCACAGTTGTGGTGATCCAAATAGTCAAAGGCTTTTGGCATAGTCAATAAACAGAAGTAGATGATTTTCTGGAACTCTCTTGCTTTTTCGATGTTCCAATGGATGTTGGCAATTCGATCTCTGGTTCCTCTGCCTTTTCTAAATCCAGCTTGAACATCTGAAAGTTCATGGTTCATATACTGTTGAAACCTGGCTTGGAGAATTTTGAGCATTACTTTACTAGCATGTGAGATGAGGGCAATTATGTGGTAGTTTGAGCATTTTCTGGCATTGCCTTTCTCTGGAGTTGGAATGAAAACTGACCTTTTAGAATCTTGTGGCCACTGCTGAGTTTTCCAAATTTGCTGGCATATTGAGTGCAGCACTTTCACAGCATCATCTTTTAGGGTTTAAAATAGATCAGTTGGAATTCCATCTCTTTCACTAGCTTTGTTCATAGTGATGCTTCCTAAGGCCCATTTGACTTCACATTCCAGGATGTCTGGCTCTAGGTTGGTGATCACACCATCGTGATTATCTGGGTCATGAAGATCTTCTTTTTTGTATAGTTCTTCTATGTATTGTTTCCACCTCTTCTTAATATCTCCTGCTTCTGTTTTAGGTCCATACTGTTTCTGTCCTTTATTGAGCCCATCTTTGCATGAAATGTTCCCTTGGCAGCTCTAATTTTCTTGAAGAGATCTCTAGTCTTTCCCATTCTATCATTTTCCTCTATTTCTTTGCATTGATCATTGAGGAAGGCTTTCTTATCTCTCCTTGCTGTTCTTTGGAACTCTGCATTCACATGGGTATATCTTTCCTTTTCTCCTTTGCCTTTTGCTTCTCTTCTATTCACAGCTATTTGTAAGGCCTCCTCAGACAACCATTTTGCCTTTTTGTGTTTGTTTTCCCTGGGGATGGTCTCGATCCCTGCCTCCTGTACAATGTCACAAACCTCCATCCATAGTCCTTCAGGCTCTCTTTCTATCAGATCTAATCCCTCCAATCTATTTGTCACTTCTACTGTATAATCATAAGGGATTGATTTAGGTCATACCTGAATGGTCTAGTGGTTTTCCCTACTTTCTTCAATTTAAGCCTGAATTTGGCAATAAGGAGTTCATGATCTGTGCCACAGTCA
>NW_011494629.1:4307637-4357525 GCF_000754665.1 Bison bison bison
CTCTCGGTCTTGTTTTTGCTGACTGCATGAAGCGTTTCCATCTTTGGCTGCAAAGAATATAATCAATCTGATTTTGGTGTTGACCATCTGTTGATGTCCATGTGTAGAGTCTTCTCTTGTGTTGTTGGAAGAGGATGTTTGCTCTGACCAGTGCATTCTCTTGGCAAAACTCTATTAGCCTTTTCCCTGCTTCATTCTGTATTCCAAGGCCAAATTTGCCTGCTAATCCAGGTATTTCTTGACTTCCTACTTTTGCATTCCAGTCCCCTATAATGAAAAGGACATCTTTTTTGGGTGTTAGCTCTAGAAGGTCTTGTAGGTCTTCATAGAATGTTTTTGTTTTTAATTCAAAGAAGTGTAAGGAAGAAAAGAGAAAAAAGGTCGTTATCTCTTTGCCCAGATAATTCCTATTAAAGATAAAGTAATACAGGTATAAAATTAGAAAACTCAAGCAGCACAGAAAGGCGTAGAACGAGAAATAAAGAACTCTCCTCACTCCTGCCCTTACCTGGCCCTTCTCTGTACAGGTCACCAGCGTTCACAATATCTTGAGGTTCCTTTCAGGAAAGGTAAAGGAAAACCATGGCTATATCCATACTTACATGTTGATATGGAGGTTGATAGTACAGAGTAATTTCAGCATAACAATCCAGAGACTTTCCTGAGTGGCGAGTGGCTCTGTCTAGTTCCTTCTGTCTTGCCTCTTCATCTATCCTGTAAGCCTCTGTGCTACTCTTCAAGATTGGAGCTGGGTCATAAGCATGTCTGTGTCCTGGAGCCCATTGACAGTACTCAGTCCTGTAACCAGAAGAAAGACCAGGAGTGTCATCTAGTCACATACCTGGGAAGAAGAGGGGGGCAAGTTTTACTGGCCCCCTAGCAGTCTCTTAGCAGAAATTACACCTATATGTTTACCTTTTTTCCACATGAACACAAATGGGATCCTGTGTCCCACAACCATAAACCCTTGTTTAAACTTTGCTTGTTCATTTAATAATGTAACAGGGAGATCTTGCCATAGCAAAGGCAAACAGATGGCCTTCATTCCTTTTAATCATTTCAGGTTATCCTATCCCAGCAATGTACTATGTTTCTTTTATTGGGATGGGCTTGTCTTTTATTTTTGTATTTGCAATAATGTTTCAAGACACATCTTTGAAAATAAACCTACATATATCCAAGAATACATCCCTATCAGAAAGATTGCTGGATCAATGGGTGTGTGCACTCAAGTACTGGATATGAGTGCCAGATTGTCCTCTATACTATTGAACCAATTTTAACTGACCCTCTACTACTATAAATTTTAATATTTATATACATATAATATATTTAATATATATTTAAACATTATAAGATTTACTTTTCATCACTCTAAATACGTAAACATGCATTCTTGGCTATTAATGTGCACAGAGTGCTAGAAGCAAAATATATGACTAAAGATTGTCTGGTTAATTTCTTCATACCTGGGCAGTTCTAGTGCCACCCCCCAACATCTGGGATGATAAAAATGCTACAAGCTCCAGTGTGTCAGACAAGCTGTTAGAATTCTTCTCAGGATAGTGATCCCGGCAGATACAGGTAATGGCACAGGGTTGCCTCTTCGATTAAAATCCCTTGGCTCAGCCCAACCCAAGAAAAACAACTGCTTTTCTCTATTCTTGAATATTATCCTACATGTATTGGCAATATATGATGGTGTCTTATGCTGTTTCAGCAAGGAATTTCTTCTTCCTAATGTCTAAATTATTCTAGTCTAAATTACTCCAGCTGCACTGTAAGCGTATTTGCTTTCATCTTGCCTTAAATGAAAGCAGCAGCTTTTAATTATCTTTATATTTTCTTGGCTTCCTTTCTCTGTTCCTGTGTGGCTTGACTTCAACCCTATAATTTCTGATTCAGGCTTTGAATATCCTAAATTCACTGTATGTTGAATAGTGTGCAATTATGTTGTGGCTGTGTTCATGTGTGTGTGTGTGGAAGGAGGTGTACCAGACAAGAATGTATATAATGAATAAGCAAAAGTCGCTCAGTTGTGTCTGACTCTTTGTGACCCCATGGACTGTAGCTTGCCAGGCTCCTCAGTCCATGGAATTCTCCAGGCAAGAATACTGGGGTGGGTGGGTTGCCATTTCCTTCTTCATATAATGTCTGAATGTGATTACAAAAATAAAAATTAAAATGAGTGCAGTATCCCTTATCACCGAGCTTAAGAAATACAGCCTCCCCAGTTCCCTTGAAGCTTGTCATACAGGCACATGTCATGCCTTTGTGTTTCCCCTCCCTCACCCCCATAGATGTAACACTATCATGAACATTGTGTTAATAATTCCCTTACTCTAAAAAAGTTCTGTAGCATGTGTGTGTCTCCCAGTACATTTGGCTGCATTACTTAATTTGAACTTAATGTAAATTGATTCATATGTCTTTTGGAATCTGTTTCTGCTTCTGATCAATACTGTGCTTTTTGAAATTCATTCATGCTTGTGTGTGTAGAACTTGGTTCATTCATTTTCAGTATTGTATGGTATTCCATTATATAAATTGACCCAATTTAGTTATTCATAATAATTTAATTCACAATGGCCACATAAGATATTGATGTCTGGAACAGCTAAGTGTCCCCCAATTCCGTATTCTTCCATTGTATAAAGGTGTAGCTGGAAGGCAGCTATCCAGCCAGGGAATTTCCCAGACTCCCTTACATCTAGCTGGAGTTTTGTGACATTTGGCCAGTGAAATCAAGTAGAAACGATGTGTGTCACTTGGTCAAGGAGGTTAAGGGAAGAGTTGTGTCTTCTCCACCCTCTTTCAATCCTCTCACTGGCTGGATGTCAACAGCCAGGGCAACCTTGGAAACCTAAAGTTAAAGGTGGCAATGCCTTTCTCAGTTGTGGGTCCTAAAGAATTATGTGTAATAGAATCTGTTATATAAGATAAAAACCAAACTGCATTGTGTGAAGCCACTGAAATTTTGGAGTTATTTGTTATAGAAGCTTAAGTTATCCTAACTAATGCAAACTAACAAGAAATGCCCAAGATTTTTATGAAGAAACTTCTAAAAGTTTTAGAAGAATGCAGAAGATCTGAATAAATAGCATGTTATGGACGAGATAACTGATTTCTAAAAAGATATAACGTTCTCCTTCAGTTCAGTTCAGTTCCGTCACTCAGTTGTGTCCGAGCTTTGCGACCCCATGAATTGCAGCACACCAGTCCTCCCTGTCCATCACCAACTCCCAGAGTTCACCCAAACTCATGTCTATCGGGTCGGTGATGCATCCAGCCATCTCATCCTCTGTCGTCCCCTTCTCCTCCTGCCCCCAATCCCTCCCAGCATCAGAGTCTTTTCAAATGAGTCAACTCTTCGCATGAGGTGGCCAAAGTATTGGAGTTTCAGCTTCAGTATCAGTCCTTCCGATGAACACCCAGGACTGATCTCCTTTAGGATCAACTGGTTGGATCTCCTTGCAGTTCAAGGGACTCTCAAGAGTCTTCTCCAACACCACAGTTCAAAAGCATCAATTCTTCGGTGCTCAGCTTTCTTCACAGTCCAACTCTCACATCCATACATGACCACTGGAAAAACCATAGCCTTGACTAGACGGACCTTTGTTGGCAAAGTAATGTCTCTGCTTTTGAATATGCTATCTAGGTTGGTCATAACTTTCCTTCCAAGGAGTAAGCGTCTTTTAATTTCATGGCTGCAATCACCATCTAATTTCAATATAATACATAAAAAATACAATTTTATCATTTACTTGGTAAATTAAACAAAGAAGAAAACACAATAACATTTTGAAAGAAAATAACAAATAGTAGAGACTTCCTCTGGAGGAGGCAATGGCACCCCACTCCAGCACTCTTGCCTGGAAAATCCCATGGAAGGAGGAGCCTGGTGGGCTGTAGTCCATGGGGTCGCTAAGAGTCGGGCACGACTGAGCGACTTCACTTTCAGTTTTCACTTTCGTACATTGGAGAAGGAAATGGCAATCCACTTCCTTGATATCAGACACCAGATATCAAAGCCTATTATAAGATGGTCAGAAGTGACACTGACATAGGAAGTAAGAAACAGTCCAGTGCAACAGAACAAACAGGTCAAAGACAGACCCACATACATATGAGAACTGGGCATACAACTAAGTATTTCAAATCAGGAAAAAAATGGATGAATAGAAAAATGTTGCCAAGACAATTAGCCACCCATTTTGAAAAAAAATAATACTGGATGATTTCAACCTCACACTATTCTCACAAAATAAAAAACAGCAACAAAAATCAACAAACTACAAAGGGTTATAAGAAAATGTATTTATATCCTTAAGATTAGGCAAATAATTAATACCAAGAATATATAAAAATAAAACTCCTACAAATTGATAAGAAAATGAAAACTGAAAGAGTAGAATGGGCAAAAGGTATGTTCTGGTTATATCTAGACAAACCTGTAATTCAAAAAGATAAATGTACGCCTATGTTCATAGCAGTGCTATTCACAATACCCAATGCATGGAAGCAACCTAAATGTCCATTGACAGATGAACGGATAAAGAAGATGTGTGCATACACACAGTGGAATACTATTCAGCCAGAAAAAGAACTAGATAATGCCATTTGCAGCAACATAGATGCAACTAGAGATTATCATACCAAGTGAAGTAAGTCAATATGACATAAATGAAACTATCTACGAAACACAACAGGCTGGACGTTGGCAAGGGGGAGAGGATTAGAAAGGGATGCACTAGGAGGTTGGGGTTAGCAGATATTAGCTTTTATATAGAGAGTGGATAAACAAGAAGGTCCCACTGTATAGTACAGAGAGCTACATTCAGTGTTCTCTGATGTGTACCACATCTTCCTTATCCATTCCTCTGTTGATGGGGACATACGCAACAGAATATTACTCAACTATAAAACGGAATGAAATAATGCCATTTGCAGCAACATGGATGAACCTAGAAATTGTCATACTGAGTGAAGTCAGACAGAAAGACAAATATCGTATGATATCGATTATATGCGGAATCTAGAAGAAATGGTACACACGAACTTATTTACGAAACAGAAATAGTGTCACAGTTGTAGAAAACAAACTTATGGTTACAAGGGGAGATTGGGATTGACATATACACAATAATATATATAAAATCAAGAACTAATAAGAACCTGCTATATTGCACAGGGAAGTCTACTTAACACTCTGTCATGACCTATATGGGAAAAGAATCTAAAAAAGGAATGGATAACTCATTCACTCTGCTGTACAGCAGAAACTAACACAACATCGTAAATCAACTATACCCCAATAAAAATTAAAAATATAAACACAGTGGGAAAATTTTTCAAAAAAGGTGCACTTAAAGGTTCATTGATGATGGGCGAATAAACAAAATGTGATATAGGCATATAACACAGTACTTTTGAGCCTTGAAAAGGAAGGAAATTCTGACATACTCTACAATGTGGATGAATCTTGATGACATGCTTAGTAAAATAAACCAGTCACAAAAAGAGAAAAACAAATAAAATATTCTGTGATAAACCATAATGGAAAATAACATTTAAAAAGGAATGTATATATATATATAACTGAATAACTTCATTGTACAGGAGAAATTCCCTGGAGAAGGACATGGCAACCCACTCCAGTATTCTTGCCTGGGAAATCCCATGGACAGAGAAGCCTGGTGGGCAACAGTCCATAAGGTCGCAAAGAGTCAGACACGACTGAAGTGACTTAGCACATACACATAGAATGCCACTTATAAAGTGTGAAAAAAAGAAACCCCACAAAACAAACTTCTATTTCTGTATGTACGCATGGGAACATGTATATGGAGAAAGTTAGAGAGGAGGATCAACAGCAAACTAAAGATAGCAGGAGCCCACCTTCGGACTCATGAAGTGCCAGGAGCACCATGGAGGCCGGCAGGGCTAGAACTACTGCATGAAAGAAAGTGAAAGTGAAAGTCATTCAGTAGTGTCTGACTCTTTGTGACCTCATGGAGTATACAGTCCATGGCATTCTCCAGGCCAGAGACTGGTGTGGGTAGCTGTTCCATTCTCCAGGGGATCTTCCCAACCCAGTGGTCGAACCCAGGTCTCCCACATTGCAGGCAGATTTTTATCAACTGAGCCACCAGGGAAGCCCAAGAATACTGGAGTGAGTAGCCTATCCTTTCTCCAGTGGATCGTCCCAATCCAGGAATCGAACCAGGGTCTCCTGCATTGCAGGTGGATTCTTTACCAGCTGAGCTACCAGGGAAGCTCCAGTGAAGCATCCATAATGAGGTAACACTTGGTTCTTGGGAAGGTGGAGAACAAGTTCCAAGACCACGAGCACCATGAACTCAAACCCAGTTAGATTGCATCTGTTGAATTGAAACCTTTCTTTTAACTTGTTGATGAGCTGCTCCATGTCACACTTGAGGAGGTCGCTGCTGGTCTTGGTGCAGAGCCTGCAGTTCTGCTTGTTGAGCTCACCCTGCAAGACCAACTTCTCCAAGTACAGGTAGACATGGACACCGTCATGGCTCCAAACCACACTTCCTGGACAGGTTCTGCATTTCTGGTTTTAAAGTTCTAATTTTGCTTAGCGTTAGCTCGATGTGCAGGGACTTCTCTGGGAAAGTTTTGCTCATGTCCTTCTTGAGGTTGGGGGGCTTCACGTACCCTATCACTGTGGTGATGTAGCAGATGGACATGAAGACAGCACTCGCGCTTGCCACAGGGCCCAAGAGTCATCCAGGAGGTTGGGGTTGTACTACAGGGCATCCCCGAGTTGTCCCCTAGATCTGAGCCGGCAGAGTGAGGGGACGCTGGACCAGGGCTGTCTGTCTTGACTGTGACTAGGGTGTTGGTGGAGTACAGGAACTTGACGTAAGGCACAACCTCTCCATTTGCCCCCAACTGGAAGACTGTCTCAGAAGAGCCACTGGAGGGATGCGTCTGCTCCTGGCTGCCCACCCTCAGGTCACTGACCCGCAGCCTTCTCTGTAGGGTGGGCCTGAGAAGGCTGCACACTGGGACCGCTTGGCACAGATCAGCGCAGTCCTGTGGTTCTTGGAGTCATACTGCCTTATGTCCTTGATGAAGTGAGTCTCCTCCATGCCTTTGGGTCTGGGGATCTAGATATGTTTGGTTCTTTGAAAGAGGCACATCCCACTGCGTCTTTCGAGGGCAGGCCACACTCAGCCTGCCTGTCCAGGCTCTGGCCCAGTCTGAGGGCTGAGCAGGCCCTGGGGTCTCAAGGCCCTGCCAGGGGGTTCCAGCAGCAGATGGCTGCAGCAGGGGCAGCAGGTGCTTCTTGCTGCGCAGGCCCAGACTCTGGGGCTGCCCGTCGAGGGGAGAAGATTGCAGCCTGGTTGCATCTCCAGTCCCCTTGCTTCTTCAGCACCTGCTGGGTGGCCCTGGCAGCATGGCTGGGTATGGGCCTGGAATGAGCAGGGTGCTGCACATGCTTTGGCCACTGCCCTCAGAGATTGTTAACTGGATGGTTTTGGTGGGAATTGTGTTGTTTGTTTGTTTGTTTGATGTCTTCCTAGGTGATTCTGAGACCACAGGCTTGAATACTGGCTATTGGAGACTATATGGTAAAGTCCTCAATTCAGCTTAAGTGTTTTAATAGTATAACTTGTTAAAATTTGGCATAGTGTTTGCTTTGGCAGCACACACGCTAACACTGAGCGATGCAGAGAAGATTAGCATGGGCCCTGTGCAAGGATGACTGGCAAATTTGTGAAACATTCCATATAGTTGTTAGGACGGCAAATTTTATGTCGTGTGTATTTTACCAAGGTTTAAAATTGTAACAGTTTTGTTTAATTAAAAACATTAAGAAGGATTTCAGTTCATTGAGCCGTGTCTCCATAGTCTGAGCTTGGGTTGGAAAAGAATTTCCAGACAGTATTTCAGAAAGGAGTGAGTTTGTTAAGAACAAAGAGTAGAGATAATGAAGGTGCTGCAAGCACAGAGGGCTGACCTCCTAACAGACCAGGGGAGAGTCCACAGGAAGCTATTAGATCAGTGGATTGGCTCAAGGGAGAGCCCACAGAAGTAATAGATACTTCTGAACAGATAGTTCTGAATGAATTGATACTTCTGAATAGATAGTTCTGAGTGAATAGATACTTCTGAATAGATAGTGAGGGAGGCTGCAAATACACCAGGCCGACTTCCTGACAGACCAGGGAAAGATGACTCTTCATGGGTTAGTAGCCAATTTTTGGAGCCTCAAGACAAAGAAAATTCTTGCTGGAAGGGTAGCATTAAGTGAATTATTAGGGCACTATAGGGTGAGCAGCGGGGTGGGCATTTTTGCCTAATACGCGGTCAGGAACTGGCCAACAAGGATCGGGGGCTTTTGGCAGCGGTTACAAAGGGGCTCAGTCATTTCTGGAAATGACCTTGGTTCTGGGCTCTGCCTCTGTGGCCTTCGTGTGCAGCCTTGCACCTGTGGGCTTGAGATAGGACTCCGTAAGTCCTTTGTCACTAACTCAGATGTTGTCTGTTTCTCTCCAGATGAACGTTGGTTTTCCCATTTTTCTTCAGGCAAAACTCTGTGTTTTCTCACCTGTAGCATTTTTACGTGTGAGGAGTCTGGGCCTGTCTGTGGCCGCCCAGCACACGTGTCCTCTGGGCCATATTAACGTACGCTGCTTCTGCACATTGTTGCTCTGCCCCTGTGAGTCGAGGCACTGTCCATTCTGAAGAGAGTTCCTTGTGATCTCAGGAGAACATCCATTTACTCTCCAGTTCCCTATTTCATTTTCCAGCCTGTTGGGAGCCAGAGAGCAGAAAGAGAGGGCTCAGGTCCATGACTGTGCCTGAGTGAGGAGAACCACAAAAGAACGTCCTTGTGAATAGAAGCCAGCTCAAAAGTTGCTGCAGAATTTTTTTTAAATTATAGGTTGCTGCCCTAGACCTTGTTACATAAATTATAGTATAAAATCCTCCAGATTCTGAATTCCAACACACATCTGACCATAAATGCTTCAGGTAGAGGGCATTCAGATTGTGGATCTGTACAGAAAAGCACTTAGAATAATAGTTCCTGGCATGTAATGTGTGCTCAGTTGCTTCCGTCTTGTCCGACTCTTTGAGACCCTGTGGTCTGTAGCCCTCCAGGCTCCTCTGTCCGTGGGATTCTCCAGGCAAGAATACTCGAGTAGGTTGCCATGTCCTGCTCCAGGGCATCTTCCCAACTCAGGGACTGAACCTGCGTCTCCTGCGTTGTATAGGTAGGTGGATTCTTACTGCTGACCACGAGGGAAGCCCTGGTGTATAATAAACGTACACAAAGAAACTACTGGTATTACGTCACGTTCAGCCTGGCCCAGTGTGGCTGTTTTACTTAGCCTAGAAGCCATTGTCACATTGTGCACATTTAAACTTAGGAAGATCAAGCATATCACCCTATGACCAAATGGGTGGTGCTCCAACTCACTTTAATATAACAAGCCTTCCTTGTCTGCTTATCATCTCTGTTTTGGCTTTCCCATCCCTGCCTTCAGTTAGCAAGACAGGGATTCAATGTCGTGCTTATCAGCCGGACACTGGAAAAACTACAGGCCATTGCTGCGGAGATTGGTGAGTGACTCCAAGAAATAAGGGAGATGTTTGTGGAGCCCACTAGCCAGGTCTGCTCACATGCTGCCTGCAGAGGCATCTGTCAGCATCCCTACATTTGCTCTCTGGTGCCTGGGGTGCAAGCCTCCTTTGGGGAGCCCAGTTTACAAAGTTAAGTGCAGGACATAAGTGGCTTGAGCTCACTTTAGTTCATCAGTGATTCTTTGGGCTTCAACCCCACAAATAGGTCCACTCCTTTCTTGTGTCTAGGGTCCGTCTCTAGAATCAGATCCCCTCATCCAGAGGCCTCAGCTGTCTGAATGCTTCAGTTACTTCCTTGAAAAGCAGGGACTTCCTTCCCTATGTCTGTGCTGTGCTCCTTGCAGAGGGATGAGAGACAATGCTCACTACTAATCGTTAGATTAAAAAAAAAAAGATTTGATTCAGGGCTGCTATGTATGGTGTGAGGGTTGTCACTATACAACCCTAAGAGGTAGGATTTATATTATAATATTTTATTTTGATGATCCACTCTGAAGTGTTTTTAGTCAATAATGATCATCATATCTCCTTCTGAGCATTTGAATTTGAATAATTAACTATTAACTTAGTGATTAATAAACTCAATGCAAAGGAATGAGTCTTTAACTATGAAGACTCATGAAGACCATAGCAGGCTGTCTGCGGACAGTCTTATTTCCCTGGGACAAATTTGAGTAAGAGAAGACCGTGGGGGAGTATGTGTCTGAACACTCACAATGAGGAGGCTCAGTGCCCTTGAACCAGTGAATTCTGCTTTTGTTCTCTGACTGGATATCTGAAATAACTTTGACCAGGACTAGGACGTTCTTGGTATTTTCCTTACTGTGCACTTTTTATTGTCTTTTTGAAAAACAAGTAGTGTCTTTGAATTGTCCCCAGGCTATGCCTTAAGATCACTTGCCCCAGAAATATTGGGTCTAACTCCAAAGCTGAGTGGGCAGCAGCTAGTGAAATCTGCCTGCAGTTTTTATATCTAAGAAAAAGCTCCAGCAGAAGGCAAGTCCACAGAGACCACTGGAAAGATTGAACTTGGAGGGAGCAGAGTGTGGGTGCCCTTGGTCAAGCTAGTAAGCTTCTTAGAGCCTTAATTTCCTCCTCCAGAAAGTGGAGACAATGCCTACTTCATTCTTGAGAATATTAAAAAAATATACTGTGCGTGTAAATGTTTTGTAAATGCTAAAGTGTTGGACAAACGCGAAGGGTTTCTGAGTGTACGTGAAGAGGACCGGATACTCACTGAGCACAAGGCTCACACTTTGCTCTAACAGTCTTCAGCCCACGGGTCTGAAACTTGAGCATGCACCACAGTCACCCCCAGTGCGTGTGAAAACAGATCACCAGGCCCACTCCCAGGGTTTCCTGGTTCAGCAGGTCTGGGTGGAGCCTGAGATTTTATTTCTAACAAGTTACCAGTGATGCTGATGCTGTGGTCTGCAGGCCTTGCTTTGAGAACTATTGTATTAAATCTGTTATAATGCCTTTACTTGTCACTGCAGTGACTCTTAGAATCACACAGAAACCATCATTCACAAATCCTTTAACACATTCCAGCATTTATCTGAGGCTATTTCTTGTTTCTAATTAAGATGATGGGCTTGTGTTCTTAAGTGTCTGTTCTGTTCAGGTAATACTCAGGGAATATTAGGGGAATAAGGACAAGAGGGGGATTTAGACACCTGTTCATTGAAAAATAACTATTGTCTCTCATGCAGAGCTGACGATAGGAAGTACTGTGAAGATAATACAAGCAGATTTTGCCAAAGATGACATCTATGACTATATTAAAGAAAAACTTAAAGGCTTAGAAATTGGAATTTTAGGTAAGTAAATTGCAATAATGCAAAGCTTGTCGAAATAAGTCAGTGAAATAATGATCTTAGTGAGACTTGATTATTCAGTAGTAGCTTAAATTTAACCCATGACTGTAAGCTGTAGCATTAAACCAAATATTAAAGTTCAGTTCTACAAAAGGCATTACTGGATTAACTAATTTGTATATGGTTTTGGAATGTAGCAAACCTACATAATTTCAATCTTCCCAACCATATTTCCTAGCATTAAAATATTTTTCTTTTGCTGAAGGTTGACATTTGATAGGAAGAAGGAAACTTTGGTGTAATGGAATTAGTTTAGTAAACAAACATTGCCGTGATTGATTCATGAAGTAGTGAGTCAGTATGGTTATTTGAAGATAGTTTCTCATCTGGGAAATAAGAGCCAGTTTTTTTTCTGTGATAATTTATAGATGATCTGTTTTGTGATCGCATACACAGTACAATGTATTGTAGAGAGAAGGAGGATTTGATTTTCAAAATAATTACATGTTTACTAATAATAATGTAAAATGTACTCTAGGAAAACTAGAAAGAGCAGATGAACACATAGAAGAATTATGAGTTCCTTAAAATCTTTAGCAGCCTGAGATGGCATCTTGGTACATATCTTTCCAGATACATACATGCATATTTTCAAAATGAGGATTAAACTTACATACGGTTTTGCAACATTTAAAAAAATTATACATTACAAATGTTCTCCCAGGTTTTTAAAACTCTGAGCAGTCATAGTTTTGAATGACTGCATTGCATCCCACCATATGGCTGTACCATGGTTCATTTTATCTGCATTATATTATTGGACCACAATTTTTTCCCTTCCAGTTTCCTCACTGTTATTGAATTATGTTGCAGAGAACAGCCTTTTATATAATCTTTTTGTACATGCTTTCTTGGAAAACTTCTCAAGAGAAGAATTTCTGGGTTGAATATGACAATTTTTAAGGCTTTCAATAGACATTTGACATGGACTCTTCTGATATCTTTTCGTTTTGCCTTTCTTGGTCAGTCAACAATGTTGGAATGCTTCCAAACCTTCTCCCAAGCCATTTCCTTAACACGTCAGATGACATCCAGGTAAGCTTGTACTGTTCTGCGGATGTTTTCCTCTCCCCCAGTCCTGAGCCCCCAACTGGGTAATACCAGGGCTGGGAAGGGGTGATGGGAGTGTGGTCAAAATTCTGCAATGCAGGTGGATGACTGGAGGTGTCCCTTTCAAGTACTCACCTGAGTACTTGATACATAGTGAAGGGTATCACTGTTCTAGACTATCTCTAGGAAAAGAACATCTTCCCTCTTCTCCACACATCAAAATTCACTTGTCCCAGTCTTTTGGGGGCTCTATACTGTGCTTTATAAGGGAAGTAATGCTGCCTAACAAATTCATAGCTCTGGATTCATTGGGAGAAAGCCAGCTCTTTGGCTTTCTTTGCCTTTCAAGATCATAAGATTCACTCAACTTTCAGTGTGAGGGAAGTCCATAATACAGACTTTGTGGCTGAGAGTGTTGTAAGTTCAACAAGCTTAACTCAGACCCATGACTTGTCATTGTTGGTCTTGAGTAAATTTATTATGCATTAACAGTCTTTGAAGGCACTGTATTTTGACTCTTCTCCAGGCTTTGCCCTTTGAAATCAAAGGGTTATACCAATTTTGAACAGGCTATGATGCTTCTATTCCCCAATCTTGCAAGTATTCCTAAAGGTTCCATGTAAGCCCCAAGTGTACTGCATGGACGAATAATGTCAGATTGCTTGGACACTGCTGAACCTCCTCACCAAACCTCTTCTGGCCACATGTCTAACTCCCTGTTCCCTGTTTCTGGCATAAGTCTGTGTGTCTTTTCATTAAGCTCACTCCATTCCTGCTTTTCTTTATTTATGTCTACATTTGTACTTGTCTATGTGTCTGTCCCTCTTTCCTTCTTTGTGTGTCTTGGGTGATTCTGGTAGTTTCTTTATCTGGCTTCTGGAGCCCAGAACCTCTACCTTATATTATACAACCATTCATCTTAATAATCTTTATGTTGCTACTGCTAAGTCGCTTCAGTCGTGTCCGACTCTGTGTGACCCCATAGACGGCAGCCCACCAGGCTCCTCCGTCCCTGGGATTCTCCAGGCAAGAACACTGGAGTGGGTTGCCATTTCCTTCTCCAATGCCTGAAAGTGAACAGTGTAAGTGAAGTCGCTTAGTCGTGTCTGACTCTAGTGACCCCATGGACTGCAGCCTACCAGGCTCCTCCGTCCATGGGATTTTCCAGGCAAGAGTACTGGAGTGGGGTGCCATTGCCTTCTCCAAATCTTTATGTTAGTGTCTTCTAGACCCACATTTACTAACCTCCCTTTTTTTAGCTGGAAATTGACCATCTCCCTTTGAGAAACACTGTCCATATTCCTCCCTAAATTTTCAAGGAAACTCTTAATTGACTTCTATTCGAGATCATGTTCTTGGAGACGCATAGTATAGTTGTCAGATTTTTCCCAGTTCTAGTGCATTGTTGCTGAATATCAACTTGGAGTGTAGTTTGCAGACTAAATGATACAACAATTTAGGCACACACTTTTGTCCACTTTGTGGTTCTTTAGCATTGAATATTTGTCAAGAGAATTTCTCAAATGATCCAGCTAAATCATGATTGTGATTATTTATTACAGAGCCTCATCCACTGTAACATCACCTCCGTTGTGAAGGTATGTGATCAATGTATGTGCTCAGCGCATTAAAATGTAGTAGCTGTTGGAATTTGGCAACTCAGGAGAACTGGCCCCTTCCCTGTAAATGTAGAATTCTTTAAAATTGAACTGTACTTGATTGAAAGACTATGTAGTAGCCTTTTAATTGTCTCATTCATTTTTCATTAAGAAAATACAGTGAATTCACTCTCCCTAGCATCTGAATCTTATTTCTGCATTCAGTTTTGTCATATGTCAGAACATATGCGGCTTGATGATGATGAATTCAGGATTCCAAAGCAACTTATAAAAATGAGTACCCTCCTCTGAATTTAGTCTTTGTAAATAGAGGAAAGCTCACTCTGTTTGGAAAAAGGACAGAGACTGTGGTTTAAATTTTATAGACTTGTTAAAAAAATTTTTTTTGTTGAATTGAAGTTCAAGTGCATGTGTGTTCTGATTCCAGATCAGTTACTAGTTAAGTAGACAGCATTGGGCATGCTATTTAGCTCCCTTGAACTTCATATTCTTCATCTGCTATTAATGTATTGAGGGTTGAACTAAATGGTGTGTCAAGTGCCATTCAGCACTCAGGTCCTTTTATTAGAATTTACTGCATAAGCATTTATAGGCTATCCTATGCTGTACCTATGTATGAATAAAAAAAGGTAGACAGATTGGGCAGACAGTTTGGAGAAAGGTACTGCCTGAGAGTGGACATAGCCCTATGCTTGATGAGTAGATGATGCTTTTGTGTGGAAACAAAAAAAGCCTTTAATCTTTCCCAGCATCAGGGTCTTTACCTCTGAATGATGAAAGCCATCTAAATGGCTTGAGTGAACCCTGGACTTTTAGCCCACACTCACTCCCACAGCTGGGCATCTTGTATGGTATACGCAATTCCCAACTGTGCATGGAAGCCCTCATAACTGCTCTGGATGGTTCAGTGAAACATCAGCAATGAATCAGGCATGACTGATTTTATTAAACTGGGACCCTTGTTGTAGAGCAGTGGGAAGTGCAGACTCATCTTCACAACATGCACTGGCAGCAGAAGACTGCTTTCCAGAGGAAAGGGGGGTAGATGCTGAGCAGACCAAAACTCTCTCTCTATATATATATATACCATTGGTTTTTTTGTTTGTTTTGGTAAATATACATTCTTTTTATGTTGAACAATTAATAGCTTTTTAAAATCCCCAGGCCATATAACTGAAAGTTTTATATGTCCCACTGTTGTCTGCAGCCTTACCACTAAAACCTTTCCATTAATGTATACATTGCTCTTTTAGTCTTGGTCTGTTTGATCACAGGGTTTCCCAAATGTATTTGACAACCTTCTGATTCTTTTAGCAGAAAAATGCTTTGATTTTCTAAAAAAAATATATATTTTTTACACACTGGTAGACACTAACTTCCTTAAGTAACAAAGAAAACAAATTGAAGGTTAGCTTCTAAGTATGTCATGCCCAAGATGGCCATGCTGGTTGGAAACATGACTCAGTTCAGTTCAGTTCAGTTGCTCAGTTGTGTCCAACAATTCGTGACCCCATAGACGGCAGCATGCCAGGCCTCCCTGTCCATCACCAACTTCTAGAGCTTGCTCAAACTCATGTCCATCGAGTTGGTGATGCCATCCACCCATCTCATCCTCTGTTGTCCCCTTCTCCTCCTGCCTTCAATCTTTCCCGGCATCAGGGTCTTTTCCAATGAGTCAGTTCTTTGCATCAGGTGGCCAAAATATTGGAGTTTCAGCTTCAGCGTCAGTCCTTCCAATGAATATTCAGGACTGATTTCTGTAAAGATGGACTGGTTGGGTCTCCTTGCAGTCCAAGGGACTCTCAAGAGTCTTCTTCAACACCACAGTTCAAAAGCATCAATTCTTCAGTGCTCAGCTTTCTTTATAATCCAACTCTCACATCCATACATGACAACTGGAAAAACCATAGCTTTGACTAGATGGACATTTGTTGGCAAAGTAATATCTCTGCTTTTTAATAATGCTATCTAGGTTGGTTATAACTTTTCTTCCAAGGAGCAAGCATCTTTTAATTTCATGGCTGCAGTCACCATTTGCAGTGATTTTGGAGCCCAAAAAGATAAAGTCTGTCACTGTTTCCATTGTTTCCCCATCTATTTGCCATGGAGTGATGAGACCAGATCCATGATCTTAGTTTTCTGAATGTTGACTAGTATCATTTAGTTATTCCAAAGGAACCATCTGGAAACACTAGAGTTCTCTATCAAGGGCAAAATTGGAGAATGAGTTTGAGGGCAAAGGGAAGGTAGGATAAGAGACTAAATACTGGAATGTTTGAGACAGGGACCCACAAAGTCCGGTGTTGTCTGTCTAATTGGGATCATTCACCCAATCAGGCTTTTGGGAGACTTTGAGAAATGCTGTCCAACAGTGCTCCACCTTAATGAAGTTGGGAGAATCAAGGCAAGGGTGTTGCTCCAGAACTGACAGGGAGGACCTCTCCCGGGGGCAGTAAATTGGACTGGGGAAGGGATTTTTCAATCCTGTTATAACTCCAGCAGACCAGCAGACATGTATCTAGGGAGCTATTTCATAGACCGCATGCAGGCTAACAAGGCTGCTGTTGAATTGAAGAGATGTCCTTCTTTATCTCGTACCTTGTATGTGAGATGGACACTTGTTAGGTTTCCTGACGGTTCCCTAATTCTAACTCCTGTGGGGTTTTATAATGGCCAACCTACTTTTACCTCTGCCAGAATGAAGGGAGTCTGCGAGCCTCATGGTTGGTCCCGTAGCCATATGTCAGTTCCATAGCTTTTCGCTTCGTTTTCCACAGAGACTTCAGTTTTAGGAAGAAGAAACCAGAGGCCTCTGAACTGTTTGCCATTTGTTTAAGACGCCTTCGGTAGGTTCCAGCAGACTCTAATGTTGCCAAAATTACCTCCAATGAGTGTCAGCAGATTTTCAAGGCCATTTGAGAAGCTGAAGTTCTTTCTCCAGTTTCTTCCAGCACCTATTTCCCAAATTCCCACTGCCCATTGCTACTTTGTTTCTTTAATGTCAGGGCTTTGGTCTTCTCTTATAGATGACACAGCTGATTCTGAAACACATGGAATCAAGGTAAGTTCTTTCCTTGAAAAGGCTTGGAGCAGCCTGTGCTGCCTGGCCTGGCAGTCAGCTGAGCTGGGGATCAGGGGGACAAGGTTCATCTGCTGCTGCTTTAACAAATGATAAAACTGCGGTGAAGGTTCATGGAGATTGTGGTTGAAAGCCTAACATTCTGGACCAGGCCAGCTTTGCCAACAGATAAGCATATATGAAGGTCAAATGTAGCATATACTGGAGGGAGGAAGAAAACAGCAATTCCAGCAGACCTTGTATTAAAAAAAACTAACTCACAATGAGCTTAAAAGAAACTTCAGAAGTTGGGCTGAGACCATTTCTTTGTTATTATGTATTTCAACTCTTGTCAGAATGAATACTCCAACTTAGGGGTAAAAATCACTATCCCATCAGTGTCTCTATTTATTCCACATTTTAAATCACCCTAGTACAATGCCCTGGAGAAGGCAAGGGCACCCCACTCCAGTACTCTTGCCTAGAAAATCCCACGGACAGAGGAGCCTGGTAGGCTGCAGTCCATGGGGTTGCTAAGAGTCAGACATGACTGAGCGACTTCACTTTCACTTTTCACTTTCATGCATTGGAGAAGGAAATGGCAACCCACTCCAGTGTTCTTGCCTGGGGAATCCCAGGGACGGGCGAGCCTGGTGAGCTGATGTCTATGGGGTCACACAGAGTCGAACACGACTGAAGCGACTTAGCAGCAGCAGCAGCAGTACAATGCCCATTTGGGAACTGGTTTTGCTCAGGTGGTATTCATTAAAGCAAATGGTTGATAGTTTTATCTTCCCTAGAGAAAGAAGGGGCTTGGCCCTGGTATTCAAATGTGAAGCTTCTTGGTTTTTCTGGATTGAATCCATCTATTAGGGAAGGGTTAAAGATACTGAACTTCCAAAGGGTAAGAACCTCAGAGACTTGTGTAGAAGTGCCTGTGTAAGCTGATGATGGACTGTCAAATTCCACCCAGGGAAGGATTCTACATATGACATCTTTCCTGTTGTGGGTCATTTTTATGAGTTAGAAGGGACTTTGAGCTCATGTGGTCACACTTGAGAGAGAAGCCTCCCTTCCCCCTTGAGTCTTGTCTGAGCTGAGTTCTCTGCATTTTCATGGGGGATCTTTGCTGGAGCTGAGCCCCTGTTTCCTGTCACCAGCCCTTGAGGTCAACTGGCTACCAACTGACATCATTGTATGGTAGTATTGTTCATGATGGAGGTGAAGTTGGACTCAGTTCTTGGAAGCAAAATGCTTAGCACACACACAGAAACCTAGAGAGGATGGAAGTTTCCTAGTGTTCACATGAGTCCCTTTGTTTTCTCCCTTCTCAAGGTGTAATTAAGTATCAAAGTAACTGAAACTTTGTTTCATTGCCTATTAGGCAGAAAGGTCTCATCTTGAACATATCTTCTGGGGTGGCCCTCTTTCCCTGGCCTCTGTACTCCATGTATTCAGCTTCCAAGGTGAGTGACAGATGTAGCCCAAGTCTCCTTCTCCTTCCTTTGGTTTTCCCATTTAGCTCTTTCCTTCAGATCATCTGGCAAGCTGATAGGCAGATTTGCCTAGAGGCACTCTTCTAGGTACAGGGAGCTAGTCCACCAGTATCTGGGTGCAAATTTGAAAAAGATGTGCCCTTGGGCTGATGAAGCCTTGGGGTAGCACAGCCAGGCTCTGCAGCCCCCTTAGAATTCCAGCCCCCTTTCACTTCCTTGCCTGGGAGCCGGTGCACTTTTCCTGCCAGCAAGTAACATTGTATTGATAGTTTCTTTCCATCCCAGAGACCTCCCTGGGTATGGCATCTACACATGTGGCAGCCCTAAGTAGGTATTTATTACAAAATGTATATTTCTGCTTTGAGGAAGCTCTTCCCAGACCAGGAAATGAAGTTATAACTAACTCCCATCAAGGCAAGCTCCCTTGGTGTCCTTTGAAATCTGAGCAAGTTGGCTCCAAGAGAGAATCAAGTCCTTAGGTGTTTCTCCTTCTTGTTCCAGGCTTTTGTGTGCACATTTTCCAAGGCACTGCAAGCAGAATATAAGGACAAGGGAATCACCATCCAGGTGAGGTCAATAGTTCTGAGTCCTTGGGAATGGGGACTCTGGACCCCATGGAGCCAGGGTGACTCCTTCTGGCAGGACGGGCTGAGCATGTGTGACTGGGAGAGAGGGTCTGTATGACACCACGTGGGTTCCTGTGATCCTTGAGGTGGCAGTTGGGCCACCATGGTTCTGCCTGTTGCTGCCCTCATCCGTGCCCTGAGTGCCGGAGAAGGAAATGGGGTGGGGTGAGTGGGTGCTCAGAAACACTTGCTGCCTGATGCTGCCATCAGGACAGAAATTAGGATCTTGTCTAACCATCCTTTACTCTCTGACCTAGATCCAGAAGATAGGCTCATGTGGGAGGAACTATGTGTGGGGAACAAGCAACAGAAAACCGGGTACTTTGTCTATGTTGGAAGAGGGGAGAGAGTGCTGTGTTTGGTTGCTGTTCATCTGTGATGGGCTACAGAGATTCCACAGTCTGGTTCTTGAGCAGTAGGGGAAGAGGTGCTCTGCTTCCTCTTGAGTCATGGAGTTGACCTTGTTTGAACTGTAAACAGAGTTGTATCATCACTGCGGTCTTTAGCCTGAACAGTATGCCATGTGCTTTCTTTGGCAACACAGTTAACTCTCAAGTGGTTTCTGGAACTTGGAATAAACAGTTTAGAGAGGTTTTTTGTGTTAATTGTTTGTGGAGAAGTTTGATGACATGCTATTATATATGAATAGGGCTTCCCATGCAGCTCAGTCAGTAAAGAATCTGCCTGCGATGCAGGAGATCTGAGTTCAACTCCTGGGTCAGGAAGATCCCCTGGAGAAGAAAATGGCAACCCACTCCATATTCTTGCCTGGGAATCCCATGAACAGAGGAGCCTGGCAGGCTACAGTCCATGGGGTCACAAGGACACCACTTAGCAACTAAACCACCACCATTATATATGAAAAAGTCACACTCATAGTTTTATTTTTAAAATTAGTGCTATATGTACCGATTTTCAATTAAAACACTCAGGTGGCCATTCCTATGAATTAACAAGTTATAGGATGAAGCTTATTCAATAGGCAGGTGTAAGTTAATAGTAGGAACTGTGTAAATAAAAGCATCTTCCCAGTTATAGTGAGTACAATCCCATTCTCAGCCTTGCTGAACCGAAGTCTTACTTATCAAAGATTTTTCCCTTCTATCCATTCTGCAGCTCCTAGCTGAGGACAGATTCGTTTTGCAACAGTGTTACTCTGCGTAAGCTAGTTTTGCTGCAGTAAAAACCAATTCCTAAAATGTCATTAATTTAAAACCACAAAGATATATTTCTCATTCATGCTACATATTCACTGTGAACTGTCAGAGGGGATTAATTCATTGTAGTGACACGGGTGCCTGGCTGATGGAGCAGCCTCCATCGAATACTGTCAGTTGGCATGTCAAAGAAAAAATAGAACAAGTTCAAGAGAACTTCCTTTGATAATTAAGGGCTCTGGGTCACATAGGTCACCTGTCACTTTTACTCATTCTCATTGGTTAGATCTGATTACATGGTCCCACCCAACTATAGGGACCCAGGAAGTGCAAGTCTATCATGTGTTTGGAAGAAAGAAGAACTAGAAATACTTGGTGAGCAGTGCTAATGATTACCAGAGCCACTTACACTTAGAGATCTTTGGAAGAAAAGTATTATACAAATGAATAACTGTGTCAATTTCCGTAGGAACAAATTGAATTGAACTGACTGACACACACTGGATTCAACTGTGAAACAATGTAATTTCAAGTGTGATTAGAAAAAAAAGTGATGTGACAAAAATTTCAAAAGTAATGTGAAGAAAAAGAAAACAAGATTTTTTTCCCTAAAGATGCCAAGGTCTCTATGTCAGGGAATAAAGTAAGAAACCCCATCATGAAACCTCACGCCAGGCCACATGTGGTGAGACCACCGGTGGAAGCATGGTGGGGTTTTCAGAGTCCAGTGTGCAGCTGGTTTTTTTTTTCCTACCAGAATAGGAAAGATTATGAGGTATCTGCTGTTCCTGGCTCCTAACTAAAGTGTGAAAGTGGGAATCTAAAGTACTTGAAAGGGCTCCAAATTTGGTAACGTGTGTTAGAAATAAACTTCTGTGATATCTCTGCCACATGAAACATAGAACATCCAGTTAAATTTGAATTTCAGGTAACAGATAATATTTTGAGAATAAGTATATCCCATCAATACTTGATATATAATTAAACTAAACATTTAGCCACTTCCTAGCCGTGTGACAGTCTCAGCATCATCTTGAGCTTGATAGCTGTGGGCCAGAGATACTGTAGCTGCTAAGTCAGTGGGTTCTGTGGAGCAGAAGATGTGGGGGAGGTGGGGTAGAGGAAGGGAGCTCCTTCTCTCATGCAGAAGCCTTGGAGCTGCTACAAGTCCTGGCAAAGACTCTATGATGTTTTGAAAACTAACTGGTCTCTCCAAACACACATGTAATTGGTACTCAATGAATATTTGTAAAATTCCTGAGGCAGTGTGCACTGTACCCTTGGGTTTGATTTTCAAATCCCAGTGCTGCCGTTTATCCTCTGAGTGATTTTGAACAGCCTGCTTAAACTCTCTGGGTTTGTCTCCCCATCTGTAAAAAGGGGTTTATAATAGCTGCTTACTTCTCTGGGTTACTGTGAAGATGTAGTGAATAAGTAATTATGCAAATTTTTACCAATGTTTATTGAGCCCTTGTTTTGTACAGAAAGGTGTTTTGTCAACCAAAACTCACTGTGGGAATAGAAACACTTTTATTATTTCCCTATCTGAAAACTGAGTTTGAAAAAGGATACTTCTTATATTTCTCTAACAGTACACTTAGAGATCTTTGGAAGAAAAGTATTATACAAATGAATAACTGTGTCAATTTCCGTGAGAACAAATTGAATTGAATTGACTGAAACACACTGGATTCAACTGTGAAACAATGTAATTTCAAGTGTGATTAGAAAAAAAAGTGATGTGACAAAAATTTCAAAAGTAATGTGAAGAAAAAGGAAAAAAACATGGATTTTTTCCCCTGAAGATGCCAAGGTCTCTATGTCAGGGAATAAAGTAAGAAACCCCATCATGAAACCTCACGCCAGGCCACATGTGGTGAGACCACTGGTGGAAGCATGGTGGGGTTTTCAGAGTCCAGTGTGCTGCTGGTTTTTTTTTTTTCTTACCAGAATAGGAAAGATTATGAGGTATGTGCCATTCCTGGCTCCTAACTAAAGTGTGAAAGTGGGAATCTAAAGTACTTGAAAGGGCTCCAACTTTGGTCACGTGTGTTAGAAATAAACTTCTGTGATATCTCTGCCAGATGAAACATAGAACATCCAGTTAAATTTGAATTTCAGGTAACAGATAATATTTTGAGATATATATCCCATCAATATATAATTAAACATTTTTCCATTGTTTGTCTGAACTTTAAATATAACTGGATGTCCTGCATTTTCACTTTCCAAGTGGGGGAACTGGGTTCTAAGAGCTCATGTTCTCACTCACATTGTGTCTACTTGAACCACCTGATGTAGTGTGACTAAGGCCTCATCCGGAGTTGGTTGCTAAATTAAGCCAGAAATCAACCTTTCTGATCCCAGCTCTGTGCTGGTTCCACACCTTTAACTATTCTATGATCATATATTGTCCTGAGACTTTTTAAGGGAAGAATAGAGTTCGAACACGAAGGGATGGTAACATGGGTGTTAATTTCTCAGGGCTGGGCAGATTGCTCCTGTGTCATGGTTTTCATTTCCCGTTGTAGGTGTTGACCCCATATGCCATTTCAACTCCAATGACCAAGTATCTAAGTACCAACATGATGACCAAGACTGCGGATGAGTTTGTTAAAGAATCACTGAATTATGTCACAATTGGAGACGAAACCTGTGGCTGCCTCACCCATGAAATCTTGGTAATTGATAACTTCTCCTTTCTTGAAGCAAGGGAGGACAGGCATGCGTGTGGCCCCAGCAGGGATTAGTCAGCTTTTCCTTGCTGTCGGAGCTTTCAGTAGTTCTCTGTCACACAAGGGTGGTGGTGCCAGAGGTATGCTGCTGAGGGTAATCCAGCCCATGAAAAGGCATATTTAGCCAGGGCAAGGAGAAGCTGGAGGGCTGGATGTCCAGCTGTAGATGACTCCGAAGTTGGCTTAGCTCATCCTTGGGTGCCTTACCTCTCCCCTCAGAAAGTAAAGTGATTCCCAGAGCTTTGCGGAGGTCAGACCAAAACTCAAGGTGCTTCTTCCCTGTAGGGGCTGTCTATGTTTTTGGCCTTCTGTGCCAGTAAATGTTTAACTTTCCAGGAAAAAAAAAACCAAAAAAACAAAATACCTTGAAAGAAAGTGAAAGTGAAGTTGCTCAGTCGTGTCCGACTCTTTGCGACCCCGTGGACTGTAGCCTATCAGGCTCCTCCTTCCATGGGATTTTCCAGGCAAGAGTGCTGGAGTGGACTGCCATTGTGTAGCATTTACTGATTGATTACCATGATTGATGTGAAGCTACCACTGTGTTGTCACTGCACATGAACTCAGGAGGAAGCTCACAATTGGCTCTCGTGAGCAAGTACAAGACGGTTCCTGTACGCTATGGACTCCATCAAATGTGGAAATAAAGTCTGAAGTATGTGGCATGAGGAGTTCTGGCCATCCCTGGGCTGTTTTTAGTAAAAACAAATAAACAAACATGAAACAAAGGTAGAGGAGTTGCATACTAATACTGAAAACAGACAGACAGGATAGTTCTCTTTCCAGCATCACCAAAGAATTTTAGCCAGGTATTTACTTTTCCTTCGTATATCGACTTTCTCCTCTATCTCATATGCTTTTCTGCTGTGGGAATTCAGTTCAGTTCAGTCGCTCAGTCGTGTCTGACTCTGCGACCCCATGGACTTCAGCACACCAGGCCTCCCTGTCCATCACCAGCTCCTGGAGCTTGCTCAGACTCATGTCCATCAAGTTGGTGATGCTATCCAAGCACGTCATCTTCTGTCATTCCCTTCTCCTCCTGCTGTGGGAATTATCTCTTTCTTTCTCTCTCTGATGCTAGAGGGATTCATAGGGCAGTGCACTGAATCCTTCCAAAGCATTAGGCTATCTCCTGGGCCTCAGTACTGAGGCTGTGGCAAGAGGTATTGAATGTCTTAGCTGATTACTTGCTACTTTTACTGTAGAATGTCAACAATGTGTGGAATCACTGTTCGAACTCACATTGCAAAGTAGACAACCAGAAAGAATATAAGATCTTTATTGCCAATTGCTGATCTCGTTTTTCTTCAGACCACTGCTTTCTGCATGACATGAAAACAAATTAGTGGAATGTCTAATGAATTTTAACTTAGTTTGATCTGATAATTTAAACTGTGCATTTAGGAAATATGCTGCCCATTATTTAGAGAAAAATGTTCAGTCTTGCTGGAGTGTCCCTTCTTCCTGCCTCTCTAAGATGACACTGGGGAAAGAGTACTTATGAGCTCCTACTGGTCCTTAAGTGTATGTGGCCGGTGTCCCCTCATCTACCTGATGATCGCTCACCTTGCTGGTTTATGTCTGTGGGCGTGAGGGGGTGACTCTTTCTGTCCTTTGGGCTAGCTAGTGATGGCTGCAGATCCCTGAATCTCTGCTACCTCCTTCATCCCACCAGAGGCCAGCTGTGCATCAGCACCAATGTGAACTGAGAGGTGCTGGAAAATCAAATCTCAGCACCTACCTTGCTAAGCTGAGATAATATTCTGTGGCTGCACTCCAGGAAGAGTGGAGACAATAAACCCTCCTTGGCCACCCTTACTTATTCATCACACTTCTCTATCATTCACCCCAGGCCCCCAGCCCTCCAGCATAAGCCCAGAGGGCAAACATATCAGAGAACACACATCTGGCTATGTCTCGCGCTTTCTCTCTTCTCCTTCCCATCATCTCCAGGGCTTTTTGCATGCTTTCCCACTGTCACATCCTGTCCATCTCAGAGGGATTTAGCTAGCTCCAGTGGGTAAGACTTCAGTGGGCTTCAGCAAGCTCCGGTGGGCTTCCCTGGGGGCTCAGATGGTAAAGCGTCTGCCTGCAGTGCAGGAGACCTGGGTTCGATTCCTGGGTCAGGAAGATCCCCTGGAGAAGGAAATGGCAATCCACTCCAGCACTTTTGCCTGGAAAATCCCATGGACGGAGGAGCCTGATAGGCTACAGTCCATGGGGTCTCAAAGAGTCGGACACGACTGAGCGACTTCACTTTCACTTTCAGTGGGTAAGACATCCTCTCCATCCCTTAGCAGAACTCTGTACTTGCAGTCATCCAGGATAGCATTTAGAAAATATTTTCTTGAGACAATGGCGTGGCTTGCAAGACTATTGTCTTGCTACATACTGTGATACAATTCTAGATGTCAAAAGTTGAATTAAAAAAAAAATTTCTCTTTGATTTCTTATGTAACAAATTCTGATCTCTACTGGCAAACAGATGCCAAAAACAAGAAAAAAGTCTGTGCTTGGTGAAGCAAAAGAGAAAACAAGGAAAACACGTAAATCATTAAAACCCTTAAAACCAATTTTGAATATGCCAGGGTGTAGAAAGATCACTGAATCTAAAGTTATGGGTAATCAAATAAAATCAACCAGCAGACAAGCAAGTCTTCCACTTCAGAGAGGTGAGGTCAACACAGGATGCTGTGTACCCCCAAGGAGTTTTGGGGCAACAACTGAGGTGGGACTGGAGCCTCTGCCTAAGAATCCATGTGGAACTTGGGGCTTCATAGTTACCTCATTTAATTCTCCTAAACATCTTGTGAGACAGGACATTGGCTCCCCTTTTACAGCTGAGGAAACCGAAGCTCAGAGCTGGATCAGATCAAATGAAGCTCAGATGGATCCAATGGCCTAAGAGCACCTGGCTTGTAATGGTAAAGCAAGGTTTTAAGCCCACTTTTGCCTGATGCCAAACATTTCCTGTCCCTTCTACATGGTGCCTCCAGGTTGGGAAAAGGTAGATAAAGATGGGGATGGGAGAGGGGGCTTTTTAGAACATTTTCTTGGAGGCTGAGATTTCCACTTATTTTATCTATGGCTGACTTCAGTAATCCAGAACATTTAGTTCAAGACAAGGCTAATGATGTTAATCTATGGATGATTCATGTATGACAGAAACCAACACAATATTGTAAATCAGTTATCCTCTGATTAAAAATAAATTAATTAATTAAAAAAACCAAGTTAATGGTTTTGTTGTGAAATTAAAAAGTTCTGGCTGGGATAAAAATGAAGTTTTTTGAAGAAGTTGTGTTGATTCATAGAATTGGCCAGTGGAAGAAGGCAATTGGTTCAACAACAGAAGTTCAACTAGAGGAAAACTTGAACCTTGTGGGGAGTATCGTGATTTCTTCAGGCAGCTTGAGCCTTGTGATTTTTGCACTCCTCTGAGGTATCCCAAAGCAGGAAACTAAAAATGGTTTCTGGGATGTTTTGTAGATCGATTGAGGAATGTTGGATTAACAGGATGACACTGTGGATGAAATAATTGCTTTTACCTAGACCTGTCTTATAGGACACAAATGTAATTTGAGGTCAAGAACCTTCCAACGCCTGCGCCTCTTGCCTCATATGTATGTAAATAGGCATCTGTGCCTCAACTTGCGGCTTCCCCCCTTTTTCAAAGTAAATACTCCACGATAATAACTTACGCCTTGCTATGCCTGATTCTTGGAGAAGGCAATGGCACCCTACTCCAGTACTCTTGCCTGGAAAATCCCGTGGACAGGGGGAGCCTGGTGGGCTGCCGTCTCTGGGGTCGCACAGAGTCGGACACGACTGAAGCGACTTAGCAGCAGCAGCAGCATGACTGATTCTGGAGAAGGAAATGGCAACCCACTCCAGTATTCTTATCTAGAGAATCCTGTGGACGGAGGAGCCTGGTGGGCTGCTGTGCATAGGGTCCCTTAGAGTTAGACACGACTGAAGCGACTTAGCGTGCATGCATGCATTGGAGAAGGAAATGGCAACCCTCTCAAGTATTCTTGTCTGGAGAATCCGGGGGACAGAGGAGCCTGTGGGCTGCCGTCTGTGGGTTCACACAGAGTCGGACACAATGAAGTGACTTAGCAGCATGACTGTAAGTCATTAACTCTGTAAATGATTTTTTTTCTTCCAGTTTTATTGGGATTTAATTGACATAACAGCATTCTATAGATTTACAGTGTACCTCATAATGATTTGACTTACATGAAAACTTTAGCACAATAAGTTTAGTGACCATTCATTATCTCATACAGATACAAAATTAAATAAATTTTTTGTTTAATGAGAACTCTTAGGATTTACTCTCTTAACAACTTTCATGTATATAATACAACATTTATCATGTTGTACATTATATCCCTGGTACTTTCTTATCTTTTAAGTGGAAGTATGTACCTTTCGACTACCTTCATTCACATAACATATCCTCATCGCTGGTAACTGCAAATCTGATCTCTTTTTCTGTGTGTTTGTTTTTGGAGAATAATTGACTTACAATTTTATGTTAGTTCTTGTTACACAACATAGTGATTAGATACTTCTATAAATTTTAAAGTTATCCCCGTAAGTCTCTCACTACAGAAAGATATTATATAATTATTGACCGTGTTTCCCACACTGTCCGTTTCGTGCCTGTGACACATTTGTTTTGCAACTATAAGTCTGTGCCTCTTAATCTCCCTCATCTATTTCTCTCCTCCCACCAACCTCCCTTCTGGAAACCACGTGTTTGTTCTTTGGGTCTGTTTCTGTTTTGTTATGTTTGTATATTCATTTCATTTTTTAGATTCCACATATGAAAGAAATCATAGAGTATTTGTCTTCCTATCTGCCTTATTTTACTTAGCATAATGCCCTTTAGGTGCACCTATGTTGCCACAAATGGTAAAATTTTATTACTTTTATGGCTGAGTAAATTATGTATAATATATAAATTATTACACACATTAATTATTAATATATAAATTATTGCATCATATATATTATATATATATATATATCACATCTTCTTTATCCATACATCTACTAATGGGCACTTAGGTTGCTACCATATTTTGGCTACTATAAATGATACTGCAATGAACATAAAGGTGCATATATTTTTCAAATTAGTGTTTTCATTTTCTTCGGATAAATATCCAAGAATGAAGTGGCTGGATGTTCTGCTGCTGCTGCTGCTAAGTCGCTTCAGTCATGTTCAACTCTGTGCTACCCCATAGACGGCAGCCCACCAGGCTCTGCTGTCCCTGGGATTCTCCAGGCAAGAACACTGGAGTGGGTTGCCATTTCCTTCTCCAATGCATGAATGTGAAAAGTGAAAATGAAGTCTCTCAGTCGTGTCCGACTCTTAGCGACCCTATAGACTGCAGCCCACCAGGCTCCTCTGTCCATGGGATCTTCCAGGCAAGAGTACTGGAGTGGGTTGCCATTGCCTTCTCCAGTAGTCTATTGTTAATATTTTAAGAACTCTTCATACTGTTTTCTATAATATCTGAGGGTTCCCTTTTCTCATATCCTCGTCAGTACTTGTTATTTGTTGTCTTTTTGACAATAGTCATTCAGACAGGTGTGAAGTTGTATCTTATTGTGATTTTGATTTGCATTTCTCTGATAATTGGCGATGTTGAGCATCTTTTCATGTGCTTGCTGGATATCTATATGTCTTCTTTGGGAAAATGTCTATTCAAATCCTCTGCCCATTTTTTCTTTTTTAATTAATTTTAAATTGGAGTATAGTTGATTTGCAACGTTGTGTTGGTTTCTTCTGTACAACAAAGTCAGTCAGCTATACATACATAGATCCACTCTTTTTTAGATTCTTTCCCATGTAGGTCATTACAGAGTATTGAATAGAATTCCCCGTGCTACTCAGTAGGTTCTTATTAGTCATATATTCTATATATGTCAATCTCAACCTCCCAATTTATCCTTACCCCCTGCCCCTCCTTTCCCCGCTGGTAACCACAAATTTGTTTTCTACATCACCTGTGACTCAACTTCTCTTTTGTAAATAGGTTCATCTGTACTATTTCTTTGGAGTCCACATACAAGTGATATTATATAGTATTTATCTTTCTCTAACTTCACTCAGTATCATCATCTCTAGTTCCATCCATATCACTGCAAATGGCATTATTTCATTCTTTTTTATGGCCAAGTAACACCCCATTGTACATATGCACCACACCTTCTTTATCCATTCCTCTGTTGATGAATGTTTAGGTTGCTTCCATGTTCTAGCTTCTGTCCATTTAAAAAAATAATATTTATCTATTTTTAGTTGATTGGTTTACAATATTGGTTTGATTTCTGTCATACATCAACATGAATTAACCATAGGTGTACATATGTCCCCTCCCTCTTGAATCTCCCTCACACAAGTTGGTTGTTTTTTTTGATGCTGAGTTTTATGTGATCTTTGTGTACTTTGGATAAATCTTTTGCAAATGTTTTCTCCCATTTGGTAGGTGACCTTTTTGTTTTGTTGATAGTTTCCTTAGCTGTGCAAAAGATTTTTAGTTTGATATAGTTTCTTTTGTTTCTTTTTGTTTTTGTTTCCTTACCTGAGGAGATATATGCAAAGATATTATTAAGATTGATGTCAAAGAGCATATTGCCTATATTTTCTCCTAGAAATTTTATAGTTTCAGGTCTTATATTTAAGTCTTTAATCCACACTGAATTTAATTTTGTGCATGGTGGGAGAAAATAGTCCAGTATGATTCTTTTGCATGTAGCTGTCCAGTTTTCCCAATCCCTTTTATTGAAGAGGGTGTCTTTCTACTCTTGTATATTATTGTCTTCTTTGTTATAGATTTATTGCCCATGTAAATGTCAGTTCAATTCTCAGTTCTCTATTCTGTTCCACTGATCTGTCTGTTTTTGTGACAGTACCATACTGTTTTGATTGCAGTAGTATAGTTTGTATAGTATAGCTTGAAATTAGGTAGCATGATACATAACTTTGTTCTTTTTCGAAGTTGTTTTGCCTATTCCTTTGCATCTTTTGTGTTTCTATGAAAATTTTAGAATTATTTGTTCTACTTCCTTGAAAAAATGTCCTTGGCATCTTTATAGGGATTGAATTAAATCTGTAGATTACCTTGGGTAGTGTGGTCATTTTAACAATATTAATTCTTCCAATTCATGAACATGTTGTATCTTTCCACCTTTGTGTCATCTTCAGTTTCTTTCATCAGTGACCTATAGTTTTCTGAGTACAAGTCTTTTAACTCCTTAGGTAAAAGGTCTTTTTTTTTTTTATGTAATGGTAAATGAGATTGTTTTCCTAATTTATCTTTCTGATAGTTTGTTGCTATTGTATAGAAACAGAGCAAGTTTCTGTGTGTTAATTTTGTATCCTGAAACTTTACTGAATTCATTGATGAGTTCTAATGGTTTTCTTGGGTCTCTTTAAAATTTGCTATGTATAGTGTATGTCATCTACAAACTGATAGTTTTACTTTGCCCTTTTCAACTTGGATTCCTCTTGTCTGATTGCTTTGCTAGGACTTCCACTAATATGTTGAATAAGCGTGATGAGAATGTTCTGACCCTAGAAGGAATGCTTTTTCTCATTTAGTATGTTAGTGGTGGGCTTGCCATATTTGGTCTTTTTTATGTTGAGGAAATTCCCTCCATACCCACTTTGTTGAGAGTTTTGATCATAAATGGATGTTAGATTTTGTCAAAAGCCTTTTCTACATCTATTGAGATAATTATATGATTTTTATTCTTGAATTTGTTAATATGGTGTATCACATTGATTGATTTGGGAATATTGAACAACCCTAGCATCCCTGACATAAATCTCACTTGATTATGGTGTATAATCTTTCTAATTATTGTTGAATTTACTAACATTTTGTTGAGACTTTTTGTATCTATATTCATCAGTTGTATTAGCCTGTAATTTTCCTTTTTGGTGTGTGATATCTTTGTCTGGTTTTGGTATCATAGAATGAGTTTATATATATATATATATATACATATACATACATATATATGTATATATATATATATATACACATTTACATATATATATATTCTTTTTCAGTCTTTTCTATTATGGTTTATCATGAGATATAGGATCTTGTTATTTATCTACTTTATATATAGTAGTTTGTATCTGCTAATCCCAAACTCCTAATTTACCTCCCTCCCCCCTGCTATCCATTTTGGTAGCTATAAATTTGTTTTATGTATCTGTGAGTCTATTTTTATTTTTTAATAAGTCCATTTGTTTATTGTTTTTTAAGATTCCACATGTAAGTGATATCATATAATATTTATCTTTGTCTGACTTACTTCACTTATTATAATCTCTAGGTCCATCCATGTTGCTTCAAATGAAATCATTTCATTCATAGATGTATATATACATACATCCTCCTTATTCATTCATCTGCTAGTGAATATTTAGGTGGCTTCCATGTCTTAGTTATTATAAATAGTGATGGTATGAACATTAGGGTGCATATATTTTTTCAAATTCAAGTTTCTCCAGATGCCCATGAGTGGAATTGCTGGATCATATGGCAACTCTATTTTTAGTTTTTTAAAGACCATCCATACTGTTTTCCATAGTGGCTGCTCTAATTTACATTCCTATCAGTAGTGTAGGAGGGTTTCCTTTTCTCCAGACCATCTCCAGCATTTATTATTTGTAGACTTTCTAATGATGGCCATTCTGACTCATGTGAGGTGATAATGCATTATAGTTTTGATTTGCATTTCTGTAATAAATAAGATGTTGAGCATCTTTTCGTGTACCCATTGGCCATCTGAACCTTGAATATTCACTGGAAGAACTGATGCTGAAGCTGAAGCTCCAATACTTTGGCCACCTGATGCAAAGAGCTGACTCATTGGAAAAGACTCTGATTCTGGAAAAGATTGCAGGCAGGAGGAGAAGGGGACGACAGAGGATGAGATGGTTGGATGGCATCATCGACTCAATGGACATGAATCTGAGCAAACTTAGGAAGATAGTGAAAGACAGGGAAGCCTGGAATGCTGCAGTTCATGTGGTCACAAAGAGTCAGGCATGACTTAGTGACTGAACAGCAACAATGTCTTCTTTGGAGAAATGTCTACTTATGTCTTCTGCCCATTTTTCAGTTGGGTTGTTTGGAGTTTTCTGAGTTATAGGAGCAGTTTGTATATTTTGGAAATTAAGCCCTTATTGGTTGCATTGTCTGCAAATATTTTTTGCCAGTTCATAGGTTGTCATTTTGCTTATAGTTTCATCTGCTGTGCAAAAGCTTATAAATTTGATTAGGTTCCATTTGTTTATTTTTGCTTTTATTTTTATTGCCTTGGGAGATATTGGGAGTCTTTTTAATTACTGATTCAGCTTCATTATTGGTAATTGGTCTGTTCATATTTTCTGTTTCTTCTTGGTTTAATCTTGAAAAATTGTACATTTCTAGTGATTTGTCCAATGCTTCTTGGCTGTCCATTTTATAGGCATGTAATTGTTCATAGTAATATTTTATGATCCTTTTTATTTCTGAGATGTTGGTTGTAACTCCATTTCTGATTTTACTGATTTGGATTCTCTTTCTTCTTTTCTTGATGAGTCTGGCTAAAAGTTTATCAATTTTATCTTTTGAAAGAAGCAGATATTAGTTTCATTGATTTTTCTATTGTGTTTTAGTCTCTATTTCATTTATTTCTAATTTGATCTTTATTATTTCTTTACTTATACTAATTTTGGGTTTGGGATGTTCTCTTTTTTTAGTTCCTTTAGGTGTATGGTTAGATAGTTTATCTGAGATTCTTCATGTTTCCTGAGATAGGCTTGTATCATTATAAACTTCCCTCTTAGAACTGCTTTTGTTGTGTCCCATGGGTTTTACATCATTATTTTTGCTTTCATTTGTCTCCAGGCAGTTTTTAATTTCTTCAGTGATGCACTAGCTGTTTAGTGGCATATCGTTTATGCTGCTAAGCAATGGCCCACATGTTTGTGTTTTTTTCAGTTTTTTTTTCATTGTTGTTGTTGTTTGATTTCTAGTCTCATAGTGTTATGGTTGGAAAATATGCTTGATATGACTTCAATCTTCTTAAATTTCCTGAGACTTCTTTTGTGGCCTATCATATAATCTATTGTGAAGAATGTTCCATGTGCACTTGAAAAGAATGTGTGTTTTGCTGCTTTGGGAAGGAATGTTCTATATATATATATATATATATATTAAGTTCATCTGTCCTAACGTGTAATTTAAGGCCTGTGTTTCTTTATTGATTTTCTGTCTGGGTGGCCTGTCCGCTGATGGACAAGTGAGTCGTTTAAGTCCCCCCACTTTTACTGTGCTACTGTCAGTGTCCCCCTTTAGTATTTGCTTTATGTGTTTGTGTGCTCTTATGTAGGTTGCACATCTATTTACAATAGTTATATCCTCTTGAACTGATCCCTTAATTATTAAATAATTCCTACTTTTTCTCTTATTACAGTCTTTGTTTTAAAGTGTATTTTTCTGATATACGTACTGTAACCTGACTCTTTTTATTTCCATTTGCATGGAATACCTTTTTCCATCCCCTCATTTTCAATCTGTATGTGTCCAAATTAATTACTTAATTTGGTCACAGTGCCACAGCTTGTGGGACCTTAGTTCTCTGACCAGGGATCAAACCTGGGATCATGGCAGTAAAAGTGCTAAGTCCTCACAACTGGACCACCAGAGCATTCCCTGTGTGTGTCTTTAGATATGGAGTGAGCCTCTTGTAGGCAGCATATATACTGGTCTTGTTTTTATATCCATTCCACCACTCTGTGTCTTTTGATTGTAGCATTTAATTCATTTACATTTAAAGTAATTATTGATATGTATGTTCTGCCATTTGAATTGGGTTGTTTTTGTAGTTCCTTTCAAAGTTTTTTCCTTGCTTTCCTTTATTTATTTATTTTTTTTTTAGTTTTTTTTTTTGACGTACTTCTTTTTTTTTTTTTTTAAACTTTACATAATTGTATTAGTTCTGCCAAATATCAAAATGAATCTGCCACAGGTATACATGTGTTCCCCATCCTGAACCCTCCTCCCTCCTCCCTCCCCATACCATCCCTCTGGGTTGTCCCAGTGCACCAGCCCCAAGCATCCAGTATCATGTATCGAACCTGGACTGGCAACTCGTTTCTTACATGATATTTTACATGTGTCAATGTCATTCTCTCAAATCTTCCCACCCTCTCCCTCTCCCACAGAGTCCATAAGCTTTCCTTTAATTTGGTGACAGTTGTTAATGTTATATTTAGGTTCCTTTTTCTTTTGTGTGTGCATATATCTATTATAGGTTTTTGGTTTGTGGTTACCGTGAGGTTTATATATAGCTATCAAGGCTTGGTGTGCAGCAGTCCATCGTGTCACAAAGAGCTGGACACAACTGGGTGACTTAAAACATGATTGTTTTAAGTTAATGATTGCTCAAGTTTAAACACATTTTAACAACTCTGCATTTTTACCCCCTGCCCCTCCATATTTACTTTTTTGACATTATAATTTGTATGTTTGTTTTGTTTATACCTTGACTACTTATTGTGGATATAGATGCTTTTACTATTACTTTTTTCTTTTAACTTTCCTCCTAGCTTTATATGTGGTTAATTTACTACCTTTACTGAATCTTTGGCTATACTGATGAGATTTTTTATTTAGTACTTTTTGTATTTCTACTTGTGGTCTTTTCTTTTCTGCCTAGGGAACAAGTTCCTTTAATATTTCTTGTAAAGCTGATTTCATGGCACTGAACTCTTCAGGCTTTTGCTTGTTTGTAAAACCCTTGTTCTCACCTTCAAATCTTAATGAAAATCTTGCCAGGTAGAGCATTTTTCATTGTAGGCTTTTCACTTTCATCCTTTTCAATACACACGCCACTCTCCTCTGGCCTGCAGTTTCTGATGAAAAGCTAGCTGATAGCCATTTGGCAATTCCCCTCTATGTAACTTGTTGCTCTTCTTTTTCTGCTTTTAATATTCTCTCTTTGTCTTTAATTTTTACTGTTTTTAATACTATGTGTCTTGATGTGGTCCTCTTTGTGTTGATCATGGTTGGGATTCTTGTGCTGTCTGGACCTGGATATCTGTTTCCTTTCCCAGATTAGGGACGTTTTTAGCTGTTATATCTTCAAATATCTTCTCTTTATGTTTTCTCTTTAAAAAAATTGTTTTTTTAACTTCTCACTCTGTTCATCTTTGGCCATTCTGCTCCTGAATTCTTTGAGCATCTTTCTGATCGTTACCTTGAACTTTATCAGATAGATTGCTCAACTCCACTTTACTTAATTCTTTTTTTCTGGTGTTTTATCTGGTTCCTTCATTTGGAACATATTCCTCTGTTGCCTTATTTTGCCTAATTTACTGTTTTCATTTCTATGTATCTGGTGGGTTGGTTAAATTTCCCTATCTTGAAGAAGTGGCCTTTTGTAGGAAAGGTTCTGTATATCCTAGAAGTACGCTCTCCTCTGCTCAACAGAGCTGTATATTCTAGGAGTGCCCCCATGTGGACTGTGCGAGCTCGTCTGTTCTGGTGGGCTGATTACTGTGGGTGGTCTGATAAGCTTGGCTGGCTTCCAGTTCTGTCTTTTGCAGAGGCTGCTGGCGGGTGGGTCTGGGTTGTTAGGAGCCAGGTGGGAACTCCAGCGGGGTCCCAGGGCTAACGCTGGCTCACTGGTGTGTGCAGTCAGACTTCAGGGTGACTGGTTGCAGGGCTTGGCATCCTGGATCTAGTGTAGGTCTACTAGTGGGTGGGGCTGGTTCTTCACATGGCTGGCTGCTGAGTCTGTGGTGTTCCAAAGCTGTAAGCTGGGTCTGATTCCAGGGCAGCTATGAGTCCCAAGGTGTTTCAGGAGGCTACTGATGTTAGCCTACTGGTGGGTGGACTGGGTCTTGACATGTTAGGGTGTGGGAATGTTGCATTCTTGGAAATAGTGTCCATCTGCTGGTAGGTGAGACTGGGTTCAGGGGCTAGTGACAGCCCATTGGTGGGCAGAACCAGGTCTTGGCTTCTCTAGCTAAAGGGCCTGTTGGTCTTGGAACTGGTGTTTGCCTGCTGGTATTCAAGACTAGGACCCAGAGTGTCCTGGAGCTAGTGACAGCCCACTAGTGAGTGGAACTGAGTCCCAGGGTCTCTGGCTGCAGGCCCTGGGAGTCCTGGAGTTGGTATTGGCCTGCTAATGGGCAGGTTTGGGCCTGACAGCTGACCACGGGGCCCTGAGGGTCTTGGGGCCAGTGCCAATACACTGGAGGTTGGGGCTGGATCCTGGGGAAGCTAGGTGTTCAAGAAGGTGTCCTAAGACAGCCAGCCTACTTGTGGGTGAAACTGTGTCCCTGACTGGCTAGTTGCTTGGCCTGAGTAGTCTCAGTATTGGTGCTGAGAGGCTGGTGAGTGGGGCCACGTTCTGACACTAAAAAGCTAGTCGGAGGATTCCAAAATGGTGCTTACCAGCATCAGTGGTAGAATGAGCTCTCCAAGTGGCTGCCCAAGGGTCTATATCTCCAGAGTGATCTCTGCTTGTCTCCTGCCTTTTTGGGAGGTTCTCTAAGATCAACAAGTGGGTCTGATCCAGGCTCTTTTCAAATTACTGCTTCTGCCCTGGTTCCCAGAGTGTGTAAGATTTGGTGTGCACCCTTTAAAAGTGGGGGTTTCCTGGTGGCTCAGTCGGTAAAGAATCTGCCTGCAATGTGGGAGACCTGGGTTCAATCCCTGGATTGGGACGATCCCCTGGAAAAAAGCATGGCAACCCATTCCAGTATTCTTGCCTGGAGAATCCCCATGGATAGAGGAGCCTGGCAGGTTATAATCCGTGGGGTCACAAAGAGTCAGACATGACTGAGCGATTAAGCACACAGCACTTTAAAAGTGGAGTCTCTATTCCCTAACACCCTCTGGCTTTACTGAAAGTAAGCCTGCTGACCTTCAAAACTAAACATTCTGTGGCCTCCTCTTCCTGACAAAGGACCCTTGGGCTAGGGAGCCCAGTGTGGGGCTCAGACACCTACTCCTTAGGAAAAACCTCGGCACTTGTAATTATCTTCCTATTTGTGGGTCTCCTACCCAAGGGAAAGGGCCTCGACTATACCACATTCCACCACTTTTACTCATCTCTTTGTGGTTTCCTCTTTCTGTCTTTAGTTGTAGGAGATTTTTTCTGCTAGATTTCAGGTCTCTGTCATTAATCGTTGTTCTGTAAATAGCTGTAATTGTGGTGTGCCTGTGAGAGGAGAGGGGCTCAGCATCTTCCTACTCCACCGTCTTGGTCAATCTCCTGTTCATTAACTCTTTCATGCGTTCAGGTACACCAGTGTGCCTCAGCATTGTGTCAGGTGATGGAAAGCATTTCTGATTCTTTCCTGGAATCTCATTTTAGTAGAACCTTGGTAGAATAAATATAAAGATACTGGGAGATCAAGGGCCAAGAGAAAGGTGCTCACCAAGAGAAGGAAGATAGGGAGGGTGTTACTATGGACAGAGTTCTCTTAATTTAGAAATATATCACAACTGATCTGACAAGTGACCACTTTGGTTCCTGAGAAACTTTCCTGCCAAGAAAGTGTTACAAGACATTGAAACTTTAATGACTACTTATAAGGTTTGGTACTTAACCTCGTTCATCAGATATGTATTTTTAAAGATGATGAATATAAACTGAGATGTTATATTGCATCCTCCTTGCTCCTCTTCTCTCCCAGACACTTATGTTTTTGTCTATTTAAGGCTATCATTCTGAGCCTGATCCCATCGTGGGCCTTCTACAGCAGTGTGTTTCAGAAGATGCTCCTGACTCGTTACGTGGACTACCTCAAGAAGAATGCCAACATCAGATAGTGCTGGTGAACTCGTGTGCCATCCAGCATTGCTTTCTTCACCAGATTCTGCATTGGCCACAGAGGACTCAGAAACAGACCACTACCTTTAACCTCCCTGAAACTGGAGGGCCCATGTCACAGATACAGCACATAAAACTCAACTTTTTTTTTGCAATTTTACTCAAGTCTGGAGATCTTTGGGAGAGCTGTGATGTAAAAACATGTGTTGTGCAATAGGGTTTTAATAGAGAAGGTAAGAGTGTCTGTATGTCATACTGGAAAATTTCTATATGGGATTATATAATGTGAGAAGAAAGCGTCTGATTCTTTGAATATTAAAAACAATTATACCTAGTAATCTACTTTTATAGCTATATGATAGACTGTCTGAATTCCCTAAACATTATCAAGATTGTAGTAGTTCTTGAGTAGTCACTGGTTCTCAAGCTGGCTTCCTTCGAGACCCAGGAAACTGTCTAGGAGAATAGGTGGGGCAATGGCTACTTCAGGACAGTTGCTGGGAACCCCTTGTTTCAACTAATGCTGCCCCAGATTTATCTATTTCAATTTTATTTGGAGTTCCATGTAAGACTGTGTTTATAAAAATAAAAACAAAAAATGATACATTGCTAAATAAAAGTAGTTTAAAAAACCATTGTTCTAGTGCAGGAGTTGATATCTACAGAAATGAGGTTTTTACAGGTCTCCAGTTCTTGGTGCTGGACTGAGGGTTTCAACTGTCAACATATATAGGGTGGCATGTTGGGGAATTACTCATTCAAGTCTTGAGGGAGTTGAGGGAGGAGCATGCCAGCTGGTGTTGTCTGGCGTTAATGAAGGGTGCTCCCCTTAGACATCATCATGCTCCAAGTACTGGCAGTGCTTGGCAGCATCTATCTCTTCTGAGACTGTCATTTGCATTTGTGGTGTGAACAAAGATTATGTGCTGGAGTGGGTAGCTGTTCCCTTCTCCAAGGGATCTTCCCAACCCAGGGATCAAACCCACGTCTCCCACATTGCAGGCGGATTCTTTACCAGCTAAGCCAAGAGGGAAGCTCAAGAATACTAGAGTGGGTAACCTAACCCTTCTCCAGCAGATCTTCCTGACCCAGGAATCGAACTGGGGTCTCCTGCATTACAGGTGGATTCTTTACCAACTGAGCTATCAGGGAAGCCTGTGACTGGACCTGAGCTAATTTGTCACATTGATTATCTTGCTCTATCTATGAGGCAGGCTGGTTGTGTGAAATCTCTTTTTTATGATGAAGAATAAAATCTCCTTATCAGCCAGTATCCCAAGAGGAAACAGAAGGCATGATTGAGAAATGTGAGGAATTAATTGCAAATGTGTGGGGAGAGTGTTAGGTAAGTCACCCGAGCTAGTGATTGAGGGGTGCTTTTACTACCCCAAGGTCTGAAAGGGCTAGGAAAAGAGGAAATATTAGGAAGATTGGGAAGGAGGGAGGCAGAGAGAGAGGGGCATTGTATAAGAAGCACTGCCTCAGAGGAGCTGTGACCTTCGACTGAAAGATGTTACTAGGCTGTGACCACACCATAGACAGGGAGAGGCGAATTGCAACATTGTGATTTGCAGTAAGAAACATATATTTCATTTTCATTACCATTCTTTGGAATTTACTAAATGTTAAGATCTATAAATATGTCAACTGTTATTCATAGTTAGCCCCTTTCATCTGCACTTGAGTTTAAGTTAATGAGGTTGCTTTTAGAAAGCCCCTAAAAATGACAGGTGGTTGCCAAGGGACCAACCATGTGACTAGAGTTGGAACTTTTAGCCCCACTCCTCAAATTTTGGGGAGAGATGAGATTGAGTTCAATCACCAATGACCAAAGATTTAATCAATCGACTATGTAATGAAGCCTCCACAAAATATGAAGTATAATTATGGGGTTTTGAGAACTTCCAGGTTGGTGAACATGTGCAGGTGCTGGGAGGGTATCGTGCCCACAGTGGGCATGGAAGCTCCACATGCCTTCCCACATACTTTGACTTATGCATCTCTTTCATCTGGCTGATCCTGAGTTGTGTTCCTTTGTATATAAACTGGTAATTTAGTAAGTAATCTATTTTCCTTAGAACTGTGACCTATTCTAGCAAATGATCACACCTGAGGAGGGGGTTGTAGGAACTCCTGATTTATAACCAGTTGGTCAGAAGCCCAGGTAACAGCCTGAAGTTCAATTCCCATATGAAGTGGGAGCAGCCTTGAGGGACTGAGCCCTGAACCTGTGAGATCTAATGCTATCTTCAGGCAGATAGCATCAGAACTGAGTTGAATTGTAGGACATCCAGCAGGTGTCCAAGAATTGCCTGGTGTGGGCAAATCTCCCCACACAGCTGATGATCAAAATTACTTGAGAGTAGTGAGAAGGATGAATGGAAAAACAGGGATGTTTTTCCTTTACTGGAATGATATCCAAACATTATTCTCTTCTGAATCTCCAGCTGGTGCCTCCCACTGGACATACCCAACTGGAAACTCATTGATGTATTTCATAAGATCAATCTCCTTAGATACCAAGTTGTGGGTGGGGAGGGGGAAGGGTAGAGACTGGATCTGGAGGAAAGGGTTGCAATATATGTCCCACATATTAAGAGATTTCCCAAAGTCGTACCATTAATAGTTCCTAGCACCTAGATTGGGGCATTAAACTTCTTTTCTTACTTTACTTCACTCTGTGTTTCAAAGGGGGTAAAACTTTAAGCCAAAAGACTATGTATCTCATTGTGAAATTTATGATATCAACAAAGTGGGAGGTATTTTATAGACATTAAATGCTCATCTACTTAAATGTGAGACAGTCTCTCTTGCTAGCTGTACTAGTTATTACTGCTATGTAATAACTGACTTCCCAACTTAGTGGCATAAACTGACAACCGTCTTCTTGTGCTTATGGATTTTAGGGGTCAGAACAGGCACAATGAGAGGGTTCATTTTGCTCCATGATGTCTGGGAGCTCAGCTGGAAAGACTCAATGACTGGAAATGATTCAGTTTCTGGAGATGGCATCATTGGAAGGGTTGCTTGGTTACATGTCTGACAATTGATGGAAGTTGTTACCTGGGACCCCGGATGGGGCTGTGGGATGGAAATGCCTACATGGCTTCTCTAAATGCTACTTGGTCTTCCTCACAGCATGGTGGCTGGGTCCTATGAATGCGCATCCCAAAGAAAACTAGGAGGGAGCCACAGTGTCTTATAGGACTTAACCTTGGAAGTCACATGGCATTATTTGAAAGCCATCTCAGATTCAATGGGAGGAAACACAAACTCCACCTCTTGATCAGAGAAGTATCACATGTAATAGGAAATATTGTTGTGAACATCTTTGGAAAATGAGCCACACTAATTAATCTTACCATAAGTTTGTCCTGGCCTGTATCAATTATGGAAAACACCTGCATTTCAACTATCAATGGAACAACTTTTAAAAGTGTAGACGTTGTGTTTCTAAACCTTTATTTCAATCCCTGGTAAATTTGCCTTTGGAGAAGAACTTATACAACCAGTATCTTAGGTGATAAAAGGAATGCAGCTCAGCTAATAAAACCAGAGCCAGATTTTAGATGTAATTTTTACCTGTGTGAAATAGGGGTTTTTCTGGTGTGTTAATCCTGGGTTGATTTGAAGGATTGATTATCTAATGAGATTTTTGAGGGTTTTTAAGAGAGAATTTTCCTCATAGGAAAGTCTTAAGATGTTGGACTGGATGAAATGAGGGTAGAAAAATTCTGTATTTTAAGATCTTTATTCCCATCACCACTAGCACTAGATAATAACTTGTTGAGTACTAATCATGTGTCAGTTCAGTTCAGTTGCTCAGTCGTGTCTGACTCTTTGTGACCCATGGACTGCAGCATGCCAGGCCTCCCTGTCATCACTAACTCCCAGAGTTTACTCAAACTCATGTCCAATGAGTCGATGATGCCATCCAACCATCTCATCCTCTGTTGTCCCCTTTTTCTCCAGCCTTCAATCTTTCCCAGCATCAGAGTTTTTTCAGATGAGTCAGTTCTTTGCATCAGGTGGCCAAAGTATTGGAGTTTCAGCTTCCGCATCAGTCCTTCCAATGAACATTTAGGACTGATCTCCTTTAGGATGGACTGGTTAGATCTCCTTGCAGTCCAAGGGACTCTGAAGAGTCTTCTCCAACACCACAGTTCAAAAGCATCAATTTCGGCACTCAGCTTTCTTTATGGTCCAACTCTCACATCCATACATGACCACTGGAAAAATGATAGCCTTGACTAGATGGACCTTTGTTGGCAAAGTAATGTCTCTGCTTTTTAATATGCTGCCTAGGTTGGTCATAACTTTTCTTCCAATGAGCAAGCATGTTTTAATTTCATGGCTGCAGTCACCATCTGCAGTGATTTTGGGGCCCAAAAAGATATAGTCTGTCACTGTTTCCATTGTTTCCCCATCTATTTGCCATGAAGTGATGGGACCAGATGCCATAATGTGTCAGGACTATGTAAATTCTTCTTCTGTAATAACTTAGGAAATAGGTAAGAAATCACATTATCATTACCTTCATTGTACAGATGAGGAAAGTTAATTGTGAGCCACAGTGAAGTGAGTAAGCTGTATAGGTTCCCCTGACAAGTGAGTAACAGAGCTGGGATTTGAAATGGGTCCTCTTCCAGTGTCTGTAGGCTGAAGCACTACAGTATAGCCCTACCTGCCTGGATAAGATTCTTTAACTGGAATTAATAGCAAGGAGTGAACACTATTGCCCCCAACTCTGTATTTTTCACTTTCACATGTCGTGGAGAGAGAGGTGGAATCAGGCTTTGCAACCAGGCCCACGTGTCTTGATTTCAACACTGACCATTTTCCAAATTTACCATCATCTGGGAATCATTTGGGAACAGGGAAGCTTGCCAAATTTCATGGAACTTTTGTTTCCGCTGAGTAAGACTGGACTCTTGTTTCTTTTTGTTTGGAGGGCTTAGGACCCCAAGGAACAGCATTAGCAGCTGGTCGTCCTTCCAGCCTTCCATCTGTATTACCTCCCTAGATGCCAAAGGCGGAAGAATCTCCCTGACAACACTTGGAGCAGGAAAATGAGGTGATTATGGGCTGCTGCTCTGAAAAAGTTGGGAGCTGTCGCTGGGGCAGTTCCCTCAGGCATCGTCCATTTCTTGTTCTTGTGGGATGGGAACCAGAATGCCCTACTTCAAAAAGATTTTTTAGCCAGTGCTTGCCAAAGAAAGCTGAAGACGGTCATCCCAAGGTCAGCATGATTTTAATCATGTTTGTCTGCTTCCGATGCCAAAAAAATGATGATTTTTTTCATTGTAGCTTATCCACTGCACTTAGGACTCAGTCTGTTTTAACTTGTGACTGCCCTCTAATGGTCTAGGACAGGCACTGTTGGGTTTTTCTCCATAATCCTGTAGGAGTTTTAGAACAGAATCCAATTTGGGGAAAGGAATCTCTCAGATTATTTTTAGTTCTTTTTTTTTTTTTTTAAATTGAGGTATAATTGACCTATGGGGCTTCCAAGGTGGCCAGTGTAGGAGACATAAGAGATGGGAGTGGGGAAGATCCCCTGGAGGAGGGCATGGCAACACACTTCAGTATTCTTGCCTGAAGAATCCCCATGGACAGAGCCTGGCAGGCTACAGTCCACAGGGTCACGAAGAGTCAGACACGGCTTAGCATGCACACACATAACTGACATATAACATTATATTATGAAAAAATATTTGAAATAACATATTTCAAGTGTACAACATAAATCAATACACGTATATATTGCAAAATCCTCACCACAATAAGTTTCATTAACATTCATCATCACACATGGTCACAAACATTTTTTTTCTAGTGGTGGGAACTTTTTAGATCTGGTCTCTTAGCCCCTTTCAAATATACAACATAGTATTGTCACCTTTGGGCTCCTCAGGTGGTGCTAGTGGTAAAGAACCTGCCTGCCATGAGATGTAAGGGTGGCAGGTTCGATCCTTCAATCCTGTAAGGGCATGGCAACCCACTCCAGCATTCTTGCCTGGAGCATCCCGTGGACAGAGGAGCCTGGGGGGCTGCAGTCCATACGGTCGCATAGAGTTGGACACGACTGAAGCCTGCGTGCACACTGGTACCTTCAGTTGCCATGCTTCACATTACATCCCCAGGACTTGCTTATCTGGGAATATGATAACGTCATAACTGGATGTTTTTACCTTTCGACCACCCTCCCCCACCCATTCCCCCACTGCACCCTGCCTCTGCTAACCATCAATCTGCTCTCTGTATCTATGAAAGTGGGTTTTCGAAAAAAGATTCCACATACAGATGAGATCATATTGTATTTGTCTTTTCTGTCTGACGTTTGTCTTAGCATAATGCCCTCAAGGTCTAGCCCTCAATTCATTTTTTGAGCTGCTTTTGTGAGTGAGTGTGCTTGTGTATCTTTGTAGGGTGTCATCAAGAGAGAAAGAGCGGGCAGAGGGGAGAGAAGGAGGGTGAAGGGGGTGGTTCAGGCTGTAATGCGAGCGATGCATTGCGAGTGGTAATGTGAGTGGTAGATGAAGCTTCACTCGCTTGCCCACTGCTCATCTCCTGCCGTGGGCCCAGGTTCCTAAGAGGCCTAGGACTGGTAGCAGTCCACCCGCCCAGGGACTGGAGACCGCTGGGCTAAGGCACTTAGCCTTTTCAGTAAAATTACTTCAATAGTAAAATTAGAAAGATCTTATTATATGATCACGGAGAAGGCAATGGCACCCCACTCCAGTACTCTTGCCTGGAAAATCCCATGGATGGAGGAGCCTAGAAGGCTGCAGTCCATGGGGTTGCTAAGGGTCGGACACGACTGAGCGACTTTACTTTCACTTTTCACGTTCATGCATTGGAGAAGGAAATGGCAACCCACTCCAGTGTTCTTGCCTGGAGAATCCCAGGGTTGGGGGAGCCTGGTGGGCTGCCATCTATGGGGTCACACAGAGTCGGACACGACTGAAGTGACTTAGTATAGTATATATAGTATTATATGATCAATAATTTGCTATTCAGCTCTTATAGTCTATACATCTCAAGTAAGTTTTGAAAATAAGCTTTTTTTCTCAATCTTTAAAAGATAATTTTCCTTACTGTAAAATACACACAGTGTAGGAAATACAGAAACTATAGAAGAAAGAGAAGAAAATAAAGACCACCATTTATCCCATCACCCAGTATTAACCGTTATTTACTGGTTAAGGATTTTCTTTTCTACATTTTCTCTCTGTGTGTGTTTGAGACACAGACTTTACATTCTGCATTTCCCTTTAAGATTATAGTATGGAATTTCCTTGTGTTAATCAGTATTCAAAAGATGATTTACAATGGTTACTTAACATGACTAAACATATTTATTGTATAATTTTTTTTGGTTTGCATTTAGATATTTTCTGATTTTTAAAATTTTACAAATAACTTATAACAATATATTAGATTGGCCAAAAGTTTCATCTGGGATTTTCCATAAGATGGTATTTATTAGACTGTAAATTGTTCACAAAGCTGAGCAGCAACTGACAATTAATTTTAGAATAATTTTAGAACATTTCATCACCCCACATAGGAAGCCCATACCCATAAGTCACTCTCTAATCCACATGCCCCATCCGCAGCCCTAGGCAACCACTAATCTACTTTTTGTCTCTATGGATTTACCTACTTTAGACTTTTTGTGTAACTGGAGTCATATAAAACGTAGGTTTTTCATTGGCTTCTTTCACTTAGCATAATGTTTTCAAAGTTTATCCATCTTGTGGCAGATATCAGTATCTCCTTTTTATTGCTGAATAATATTCTATTTTATGAAGAATATCACCTTTTATTTGTCAGCTCATTTGATGGACATTTAGGTTATTCTTATTTTTTAGCTGTTATAAATAATGGTAGTATGATCATTTTGTACAAATTTCTGTGTTTTCATTTCTCTTCGGTATATACCTGGGAGTGGAATTGCTGGGTGATACGTTAACTCTACGTTTGGACCTTTTGAAGAACTGCAAGACTGTTTTCCAAACTGAGGATACCATTTTTACATTACCACCAGCAGTGTTTAAGGGTTTAAGCATTAAGGGCCCTCCACATCCTCACCAGTGCTTGTTATTATCTATCTTTTTAACCATAACCATCTAGTGGATTTAAAATGATATCTCACTGTGGTTTTGATTTTCATTTCCTTGGCGGCTAATGATGTCAAGCCGTTTTTAAGTGTTTATTGGCCATTTCTTTATTTTCTTTGGAGAAATGTTTACTCAGATTGTTTGCTCATTTTTAAATGTTGTTGTTATTCAGTCGCTCAGTCATGTCCGACTCTTTGCGACCTCATGGACTGTAGCACGCCAAGCTTCCCTGTCCTTCACTATCTCTCAGAGCTTGCTCAAACTCATGTCCATTGAGTCAGTGATGCCATCCAAGCATCTCGTCCTCTGTCATCCCCTTCTCCTTCTGCCTTCTATCTTTCCTAGCATCAGAGTCTTTTCCAGTGAGTCAGCTCTTTGCATCTCATGTGTGTATGAATTTACATTACTGGTTATTTTTTTTGAAGTAGGATTTCTGGAGGGAAAGATCTAAACATTAAAACAACAACAACAACAACAAACAAACTCCTAATGCTTATTACCAATTGTTTCCAGAAAAGTTGCATAAATTTATACCTCCATCTTTAGCAGTGGTCCTCAATCGTGGTTGTGATTTTCTCTCCCGGGGGACATTTTTCAATGTTTGGAGATATTTTTGGTTATCTGAACTCAGGGAAGGAGGATACCACTGGCATTTCTTATGAATAGAAGCCAAGCATGCTTCTAAGCATCCTACAGTGCACAGTTATAGCCAACTGTCTCGCTGTTCATACTGTCTGCACTGTTCACTGAATCCAGGTTAGGCAAGACTCGAGCTAAGAGGCCGGAAGAAGACGCGAGGAGCCATAGGAACTGCAGATATGTTTATTCTTTCCTGGCTGGCATGTCAGCTGTAGTAGCCGCCACAACATAACCTCACACAGCATAACCATGGTGTCGCTCCAGTGTAGCTCCAATGCAGCAGCAGCCAGGGCTTTCATGGAACTCATACAGGCGTAATGCATAGGGTAGCTCGTGACCAAGCGAGTACCTCACGATGTGCATGCGCAATGCTGTAAGTGAGCTCAGCTGTTACATAGCCACGCAAAGTCATTGTTTACAGAACATGGGGCAAGAGGGCATGAGAGTGTAGGGCAAGAGAGCCTAACTGGCTCCATCTTGTTAATTTCCCCACAGTGTCTATCTCAATACCCAGGTTCCTGCCAGCTTATTACTACTCTATTCCTAAGGTGTCAAGTTGGTGGCTGAATCTCACACATTTAAATGCCATCTGCATTTTGGTAGCAAAATGGAAGAAAGGGATGACAAAAATGGAACAAAGAGTGTATGCCAGTTTTATTTGAAGAAACATTCCTTTTATATAATAGAACTTGTATTCCTATTACATAGTAAAAGCTATATTCTTTGATTTCCCATGGGTAGAAACTAGCTGCAAGAGAATGACATTCTGTGACAACACATGCAAATCTCAAGACTTCTATTATGTGAAAAAAAGGATAACAGAAATGGGGAGAGAAGAGCAGTCTGTGCATAGTTTTTGCTCTCCTTTTAGAGATAAGGACATGGAACCTCAGGGACACATATAAATGCCAGACCTGAGATTTGACCCTAGCTCTCTCTGAGAATAAAATTCATGTTATTTCTATTATATCACATCACATTTCATTTAAAGTTTTAATGAGATACCAAGACACGAATCAATTATAAAACAAGGCAGATATTTTTAAGGTGTTAGAATATGTGTCAGGGAGCAGTGGGCCCCCCGTTCTAGCTGTGGTCTTATAAGCTCCCACGTGCCAACTTCATGCCAGAGCTGTGACTCACCCTTTGAAGAGAGCTCACAGGAATCTGTGACAAAGACTGCCAAGTGGGACAGTGAGTTGGGAAGCTCATCAGAAACATTGGTTAAACCTGGGAATCAAGAAGGATAACACATACGTTAAACATTTTAACTTAAAAAATTATTATGGAAAATTCTAAACACAAACAAAGCAATCACAGTAGTTTAAGCCACCCTCATTATACTTTTCAACAATGATCAACATTTTGCTCTTCTTGCTTCATCTATAACTTCATCTTCTTCCAAGCCTCCACTTGAATTTTTAAATTCCATTTTCTTTAGGTTAAATTTACATACATTAAAATATACAAATCTTAACTATACAATTTTGAAAATGACAGGTGTGATCCATGATCTTATCAAGTTATCAAACATTTTCATTACCCCAGAAAATTTTCTGAATTCCATCAGTATAGATTAGTTTTGCCTGTGCTAGAATTTTATGTAAATGAATCATATAGTCTTGGTTCTTCTGCGGCTGACTACTCAGTATCATGTCTGTGAGTTTCATCTATGTGTTTTCAATCATTCCTTTCCAATTTGGATATTATTTCATGTAGGAACATATCACATTTTGTTTATCCATTCTTCTCCTGATGGACATTTGGTTTTCCAATACACTTGTAAAAGTGTATTTCTTTGGCAATCTTTTGACATAGGGCCAAGTCCTTTCTTTTAAATATGGTCCCACTGATTGGAATTGCAACTTGTCTTTCTTACATAAATCATACTCATATAATGCATCAGTTACAGCATATAGATTTTATTTCTTTAAAGGGGGATGAGAACTTCACATTTAGAAGCAATCTGAATGCAGAATCATTTTGAAGTTTCAAAATCCCCCCAACAATATTTCACAGTTGTTTTGTCCATGTCTAATTCTACTGTGATAATTTTTTATTGATTTCCCATTATTGAGTCCTGCCAAAGCACTAACTTTAGTTTTCCTAATATTAATAATAATAATCATCTTGACGAACTCCTTTTCCTATTTGGAACCAGTCTGTTGTTCCTGGTCCAGTTCTAACTGTTGCTTCCTGACCTGCATACAGGTTTCTCAAGAGGCAGGTCAGGTGGTCTGGTATTCCCATCTCTTTCAGAATTTTCCCTAGTTTATTGTGATCCACACAGTCAAAGGCTTTGGCATAGTCAATAAAGCACAAATAGATGTTTTTCTGGAACTCTCTTGCTTTTTCGATGATCCAGCAGATGTTGGCAATTTGATCTCTGGTTCCTCTGCCTTTTCTAAAACCAGCTTGAACATCTGGAAGTTCATGGTTCATGTATTGCTGAAGCCTGGCTTGGAGAATTTTGAGCATTACTTTACTAGCATGTGAGATGAGTGCAACTGTGTGGTAGTTTGAGCATTCTTTGGCATTGACTTTCTTTGGGATTGGGATGAAAATTGACCTTTTGCAGTCCTGTGGCCACTGCTGAGTTTTCCAAATTTTCTGGCATATTGAGTGCAGCATTTTCACAGCATTATCTTTCAGGATTTGAAATAGCTCCACTGGAATTTCATAACCTCCACTAGCCTTGTTTGTAGTGATGCTTTCTAAGGCCCACTTGACTTCACATTCCAGGATGTCTGGCTCTAGGTGAGTGATCATACCATCGTGATTATCTTGGTAGTGAAGATCTTTTTTGTACAGTTCTTCTGTGTATTCTTGCCACTTCTTCTTAATATCTTCTGCTTCTGTTAGGTCTTAAACTGGACATGGAACAACAGACTGGTTCCAAATAGGAAAAGGAGTATGTCAAGGCTGTATATTGTCACCCTGCTTATTTAACTTATATGCAGAGTACATCATGAGAAACACTGGGCTGGAAGAAGCACAAGCTGGAGTCAAGATTGCCAGGAGAAATATC
>NW_011494629.1:4357625-4367629 GCF_000754665.1 Bison bison bison
CCATGAAATTAAAAGACGCTTACTCCTTGGAAGGAAAGTTATGACCAACCTAGATAGCATATTCAAAAGCAGAGACACTACTTTGCCAACAAAGGTCCGTCTAGTCAAGGCTATGGTTTTTCCTGTGGTCATGTATGGATGTGAGAGTTAGACTCTGAAGAAAGCTGAGCACTGAAGAATTGATGCTTTTGAACTGTGGTGTTGGAGAAGACTCTTGAGAGTCCCTTGGACTGCAAGGAGATCCAACCAGTCCATTCTAAAGGAGATCAGCCCTGGGTATTCTTTGGAGGGAATGATGATAAAACTGAAACTCCAATACTTTGGCCACCTCATGCGAAGAGTTGACTCTTTGGAAAAGAATCTGATGCTGGGAGGGATTGGTGGCAAGAGGAAAAGGGGACTACAGAGGATGAGATGGCTGGATGGCATCACTGACTCGATGGACGTGAGTTTGAGTGAACCCCGGGAGATGGTGATGGACAGGGAGGCCTGGAGTGCTGTGACTCATGGGGTCGCAAAGAGTCGGACACGACTGAGCAACTGAACTGAACTGAACTGAATCATCTTTCTTTTCATAACAAGATTTTGTTGGTTTATATAATTTTTAATTCGTTGAATAATTATAATGATAAATGCAACAGATAAAAACAGGAATAACACAATTCTCTTCATAAGCACTAAATTCTTTTGGTAGGAAGAAATGAAAGGGTAGATAACAGAGAGGAGCATTATACTTGGTAATAAACGTTTAGTTAGCATAGTCCCTGATTTGTAGTCAATGTTTTTCAGAGAGAACTAAGAATATCTGTTTGCTCTGGTTACTGTTGTTGTGTAATGAACACCCAAATTTAATAGCTTAAAGAAATTATTCTATTATGCTTGTGGCTTTTGCAGGTTTTGAATTCAGATAGGATACAGTGGGAAAGACAAAGGATGAGATAGTTGGATGGCATCACCGATGCAACGGACATGAACTTTGGCAAACTCTGGGAGATGGTGTGGGGGACAGGGAGGCCTGGCATGCTGCAGTCCATGGGGTCACAAAGAGTTGGACATGACTTGGTGACTGAACAATAACAAAATAGTGGGAAAGACTTGTATCTGCTTCAAGATGCATGAAGCCTCATCTTCACCTGGAAGGTGTGATGGATGGAAGTGACAGTATCTGACAATTGATGTGAGCTATTGGCTGGGACCTTAGCTAGGGCTGTCAGTTGAAGCCTATCCATGTGGCTTGAGCCTCCTCACAGCACAGAGATCTTGCTTGGTAACTTAGGGTTTCAAAAGAGAGTGTTCTAGTGAATTTGTAGGGAATGCACTGTTTTTTAACCTAGTTAAGAGTTATTCTGTTTTTTACAAGTAGCTAATAGTGAATATATTTTTATGGACTTTTTTGGCCATCCTTTTTGTGGGATTAGCTAGTGATTCATCATCTACTAGAATTTTAAAAAGCTCAACTGGAATTCCATCACCTCCACTAGCTTTGCTTGTCATAATGCTTCCTAAGGCCCACTTGACTTCAAACTCCAGGATGTCTGGCTCTAGATGAGTGGCCACACCATCTTTGTTATCCTGGTCATTAAGACATTTTTAGATAGTTCTTCTGTGTATTCTTGCCACTTTTTCTTAATCTCTTCTGCTTCTGTTAGGTCCTTACTGTTTCTGTCCTTTATCATGCTGATCCTTGGATGAAATGTTCCCTTGATATCTCCAGTTTTCTTGACAGATCTCTAGTCTTCCCCATTCTACTGTTTTCCTCTACTTCTTTGCATTGTCCATTGAAGAAGGCTTTCTTATCTCTCCTTGCTATGTTAAAATGCTGCACTCAATATATCAGCAAATTTGGAAAACTCAGCAGCAGACCTTGGACTGTAAAGGTCAGTTTTCATTCCAATCTCAAAGAGAAGAAGTGCCAAAGAATGTTCAAACTACCAGACTGTTGTGCACATTTCTCATGCTAGTAAGGTTATGCTCAAAACCATTCAAGCTAGGGTTCAGGAGTATGTGAACTGAGAACTTCCAGATGTCCAAGCTGGGTTTAGAAAAGGCAGAGGACCAGAGGTCAAATCACCAACATTTGTTGGATCATAGAGAAAACAAGGGAACTCCAGAAAAAAGCATCTACTTCTGCTTCTTTGACTACACTTAAGTGTTTGATTGTATGGATCACAGCAAACTGTGGAAAATTCTTAAAGAGATATGGATATCAGACCACCTTACCTATCTCCTGAGAAACCAGTATGCAGGTCAAGAAGGAACAGTTATAACTGGATATGCGACAACTGACTGGTTCAAAATTGGGAAAGGAGTACAACAAGGCTGTATATTTTCATCCTGTTTATTTAACTTACATAAAGAGTACATCGAGTGAAATCCCAGGCTGGATGAATCACAAGCTGGAATCAAGGATGCTGGGAGAAATATTAACAACCTCAGATATGCAGATGATATCCCTCTGATGGCAGAAAGTAATGAAAGCCTCTTGAGGAAGGTGAAAGAGGAGAGTGAAAAAGCTGGCTTAAAACTCAACATTCAAAGAACAAAGATCATGTCATCTGGTCCCATCATTTCATGGCAAATAGAAGGGTAAAAAGTGGAAGCAGTGACAGATTTTCTTTTCTTGGGTTCCAAAATGACTGCAGCCCTGAAATTAAAAGACACTTCTTGGAAGAAAAGCTATGACAAACCTAGACAGCATGTTAAAAAGCAAAGATATCACTTTGCCAGCTGAGGTCTGTATAGTCAAAGCTATGGTTTTTCCAGTAGTCATGTACAGATGTTGGGAAAGATTGAAGACAAAAGGAGAAGAGGGCATCAGAGGATGAGATGGTTGGATCACATCACCAACTCAACGGACATGAATTTTAGCAAACTCCTGGGAGATAGTGAAGAACAGGGAAGCCTGGTGTGCTGCAGTCCATGGGGTTGCAGACTTGGATATGACTTAGCAACTGAATATCAATAACCACAGAAATATTTGCTTTTGGGACAGCATTCAGAAGACTCACAATATCTCATGATAGGTGATGTTAAGTTTGAACACTGGTTAAGATGGTAACCATAAAGGCACTATTTTTCTCATTGTAGTTAATAATTATCTTGTAGAAAAATACTTTGAGACTATGCAAATAGCCTGTTACTTCTCATCATAATTTTTCCCATTATTATTTTTTAAATGCATCCCATGGAATTTTTCTTTATAGGAGTATGATTGCTTTACAATATGTGTTTGTTTCTGCTGTATGACAAAGTGAATTAGCTATATGTATACACATATCCCCTCCCTCTTGAATCTCCCTCCCACCCACCACCCATCCTACCCCTATAGGTCATCACAGAGCACCAAGCTGAGCTCCCTGAGATATACATCAGCTTCCAACTAGTTATCTATTTTATACATGGAAGTGTATACATGTCAATACTACTCTCTCAATTCGTACCACTCACCCTTTCCCCTGTAATCACATGTTCATTCTCTATGTCTATGTCCCTATTCCTGCCCTGCAAATAGGTTCTTCTGTACCATTTTTCTAGATTCCATATATATATATGTGTGCATTACTATACAATATTTGCTTTTCTCATTTTGACTTATTTAACTTTGTATAACAGATTCTAGGTTCATCTGCATCCCTACAAATGACCTAATTATGTTCCTTTTCATGTCTGATTAATGGTCCGTGGTATAAGTACCATACCTTCTTTATCCATTCATCTGTTGATGGATATCTAGGTTGCTTCCATGTCCTGGCTATTGTAAATAGTGCTGCAGTGAACACTGGGGTAAATGTGTCTTTTTGAATTATGGTTTTCTCAGGCCAGGAGGTTAGCATATGGTAATTCTATTGTTAGTATTTTAAGGAACCTCCATGTTGTTCTCCATAGTGTCTGTATCCATTTATGTTCCCACCAACAGTGCAAGAGAGTTCCCTTTTCTCCATATCCTCACCAGCATTCATTGTTTGTAGAGTTTTTGAAGATGGCCATTCTGACTAATGTGAGGTGATATCTCATTGTAGTATTGATATGTATTTCTGTAATAATGAGAGATGTTGAGCATCCTTTCATGTGTTAGCCATTTGTATGTGTCTTTTTTGGCAAAACACTTTATTAAGGTCTTTCCTCATTTTTTGATTGGATTGTTTGTTTTTTTAATATTGAGCTGCTTTTATATTTTGGAGATTAATCCTTTGTCACTTGCTTCATTTGCAAATATTTTCTTCCATTCTGAGGGTTGTCTTTTCATTTTGTTTGTGGTTTCCTTTGCTGTGCAAAAGCTTCTAAGTTTAATTAGGTCCCATTTGTTTATTTTTGTTTTTATTTTCATTACTCTAGAAAGTGGGTCAAAAAGGATCTTGCTGCAGTTTATGTCAAAGTGTGTTCTACCCATGTTTTCCTCTCAACATTTTGTAGCATTTGGCCTTACATTCAGGTCTTTAACCCATTTTGAATTTATTTGTGTGTATGGTGTTAGAAAGTGTTCTAATTTCATTCTTTTACATGTAACTGTCTAGTTTTCCCAGAACCACTTATTGAAGAGGCTATCTTTTCTCCATTGTATATCCTTGCCTCCTTCATCAAAGATGAGGTGACCATAGTTACGTGGGTTTACTTCTGGGCTTTCTATCCTGTTCCATTGATCTGTATTTCTGTTTCTGTGTTGGTACCATACTGTCTTGATTACTGTAGCTTTGTAGTATAGTTTGAAGTCAGAAATGTTGATACTTGGAGCTGTTTTTCTTTCTCAAGATTGCTTTGGCTATTTGGGGTCTTTTCTTTTTCCATACAGATTGTGAAATTTTTTTGTGCTAGGTCTGTGAAAAATGTCATTGGTATTTGATAGGGATTGCATTTGATCTGTAGACTGCTTTGAGTTAGTATAGCCCCTTTCACAGTATTGATTCTTCCAATTCAAGAATATGATATATCTCTCAATCTGTTTGTGCCATCATTGATTTCTTTTATCAGTGTCTTATAGTTTTCTCCTTAAGTAGGTTTATTCCTAGGTATTTTATTCTTTTTGTTGCAGTGCTAAATGCAATTGTTTTCTTGATTTATCTTTCCGATATTTCATTGTTAGTATATAGCAATGCAAGAGATTTCTGTGTATTAATTTTGTATCCTGCAAATTTACTAATTCACTAATTAGCTCAACTAGTTTTCTGGTGGTATCTTTAGAGTTTTCTATGTATAGTATCATGTCTTCTGCAAACAGTGACAATTTTACTTTTTTTCCTATTCAGATTCTTTCATTTCATTTTCTTCTCTGATTACTATGGCTAGGATTTCCAGAACTATGCTGAATAATAGTGGTGAGAGTGGGCACTTTTGTAATGTTCCTGATTTTAGAGGAAATTCAGTTTTTCACCATTGAGAATAATGTTTACTGTGGGTTTGCTAGATATGGTCTTTATTATGTTGAGTTATGTCCCCTCTATGCCCACTTATTGGAGAGATTTTTCATAAGTGGGTGTTAAATTTTGTCAAAAGCTTTTTCTATTAAATATATCTATTGAGATGATCATATGGTATTTGTCCTTCTATTTGTTAGTATGGCACTATTTTACTAACATATGATATTTCTGTTTTTGTGTCAGTACTATGTATATAACAATATACCATATCCATATTTCTGTTTTTGTGTCAGGACCATACTGTCTTGATTACTGTAGCTTTGTAGTATAGTTTGAAGTCAGAAATGTTGATACTTGGAGCTATTTTTCTTTCTCAAGATTGCTTTGGCTATTTGGTGTCTTTTCTTTTTCCATACAGATTGTGAAATTTTTTTGTGTTAGTTCTGTGAAAAATGAAGTTGGTAATTTGATATTGGTAATGTAGATATTTGTTAGTATGGCACATATCACACTGATTGGTTTGTGTATATTAAAGAAGCCTTGCATCCCTGAGATAAACCCCACTTGATCATGACATACTATCCTTTTAACTCTGTTTGTTGTATTTTGTTGAGGAGTTTTGCATCTACATTTACCAGTGATTTGGCCTGTAATTTTTTGTGTGTGATATCTTTGTCTGTTTAGTAACAGAGTGATGGTGACATTGGAAAATGAGTTTAGGAGTGTTACTCCCTCTGCAATTTTTGGAAAGAGTTTGAGAAGGATGCTGCTGCTGCTGCTAAGTTGCTTCAGTTGTGTCCGACTCTGTGTGACCCCATAGACAGCAGCCCACCAGGCTCCCCCGTCCCTGGGATTCTCAAGGCAAGAACACTGGAGTGGGTTGCCATTTCCTTCTCCAATGCATGAAAGTGAAAAGTGAAAGTGAAGTTGCTCAGTCGTGTTCCACTCTTAGCGACCCCATGGACTGCAGCCTACCAGGGTCCTCCATCCATGGGATTTTTCCAGGCAAGAATACTGGAGTGGGGTGCCATTGCCTTCTCTGTTGAGAAGGATAGGTATTAGCGTTTCTCTAAATGTTTGATAGAATTCACCTGAAGCCATCTGGCCTTGAGTTTTCATTTGTTGGAAGATTTTTAATCACAGTTTCAAATTCGGTGCTTGTGATTGGCCTCTTCATATTTTCTATTTATTCCTAATTCAGTCTAGGAAAGTTGTACTGTTCTAAGAATTTGTCCATTTCTTCCAGGTTGTTCATTTTATTGGCATATGGTTTGTAGTGGTCTCTTATGATTCTATGTATTTCTGCAGTATGAATTGTAACTTCTCTCCTTTCATTTCTAATTTTACTGATTTGATTCCCCCCCCCCCCCCTTTTTTTTTCTTGATGGATCTGGCTAATGGTTTATCAACTTTGTTTTCCTTCTAGAAGAATCAGCCAGTTTTAGTGATCTTTGTCATTGTTTTCTTCATTTCTTTTTCATTTTTTTTTTATGCTCTGATCTTTATGATTTCTTTCTACTAACTTTGGTTTGTTGTTGTTATTCTTTCTCTAATTGTTCTAGGTTTAAGGTTAGGTTTTTTATTTGAGACTTTCTTGTTTGTTAAGGTGGGACTGTATTGCTATAAACTTCCCTCTAAGAACTGCTTCTGCTGCACTGCATAGGTTTTGGGTCACTGTGTTTTCATTGTCTTTGTTTCTAGGTATTTTTTATTTCTTCTTTGATTTCTTCAATGATCTCTTGGTTATTTAATAGCATATTGTTTTCCCTCCATCTGTTTGTGTTTTTTACAGTTTTTCCCCTTGTAATTGATATCTAATCTTATAGTGTTGTGGTTTGAAAAAAGGTTGGTATGATTTCAATTTTCTTAAATTTATCGAGGCTTGTTTTATGACTCAAGATTTTATCTATCTTGGAGAATTGTTCATGTGAACTTGAGAAAAAAGTGTTTTAAAAAGTGTTTTAAAAAAAAAAAAAAAAAGTATATTCTGCAGCTTTTGGATGGAACGTCCTATTTGTTGTCTTTAGTCACTAAGTCATTTGACACTTTGCTACCCCGTGGACTCCAGTATGCCAGGATCCCCTGTCTTTCACTGTCTCCCAGGGTTTGCTCAGATTCATGTCCATTGAGTCAGTGATGCTATCTAACCATCTCATCCTCTGCCTCCCCTTCTCCTTTTGCCTTCAATCTTTCCCAGCATCAGGGTCTTTTCCAGTGAGTCATCTCTTTACATTGCTGCTACTGCTGCTGCTAAGTCGCTTTAGTCGTGTCCGACTCTGTGCGACCCCATAGACGGCAGCCCACCAGGCTCCTCTGTCCCTGGGATTCTCTAGGCAAGAACACTGGAGTGGGTTGCTGTTTCCTTTTCCAATGCATGAAAGTGAAAATTGAAAGTGAAGTCGCTCAGTCGTGCCCAACTCTTAGTGACCCCTAACCCTACCAGGCTCCTCCATCCATGGGATTTTCCAGGCAAGAGTACTGGAGTGGGGTGCCATTGCCTTCTCTGCATCTCTTTACATTAGGTGGCCAATTATTGGAACTTCAACTTCAGCATTAGTTCGTCCAATGAATATTCAGGGCTGAATTCCTTTAGGGTTAACTGGTTTGATCTCCTTGCAGTCCAAGGGACTCTCAAGAGTCTTCTCCAGCACCACAATTCAAAAGCATCAATTCTTCAGTGCTCAGTATATTACCATTTTCTTAATTGTTTTGGACTTGTTTTTGTAAGTCATTTCCTTCTTTTGTGTTTCCTGCCTAGAGAAGTTCCTTTAGCATTTGTTGTAAAGCTGATTTGGTGGTGCTGAATTCTTTTAACTTTTGCTTGTCTGTAAAGCTTTTGATTTCTCTATCAAATCTGAATGAGATACTTGCTGGGTAATCTTGGCTGTAGGTTTTCCCTTTCATCACTTTAAATATATCTTGTTACTTCCTACTTGTTACAGAGATTCTTCTGAAAGATCTTCTGTTAACCCTATGGAGATTCTCTTGGATGTTACTTGTTGTTTTTTCTTTTTCACTTTTAATATTTTTTTCTCTAGTTTAGTTTTTGTTAGTTTGACTAATATGTATCCAAATAATAGCAAGGAGAGATAAAAGAGCCTTCCTAAGTGATCAGTGCAAAGAAATAGAGGAAAACAATAGAATGGGAAAGACTAGAGATCTCTTCAAGAAAATCAGAGATACCAAAGGCACATTTCATGCAAAGATGGGCACAATAAAGGACAGAAATGGTATGGCCCTAACAGAAGCAGAAGATATTAGGAAGAGGTGGCAACAATACACAGAATAACTATACAAAAAAGATCTTCATGACCCAGATAACCACGATGGTGTGGTCACTCACCTAGAGCCAGACATCCTAGAGTGTAAAGCCAAATGGGCTTTAGGAAGCATCACTATGAATAAAGCTGGTGGAGGTGATAAAATTCCAGCTGAGCTATTTAAAATCCTAAAAATGATGCTGTGAAAGTGCTGCACTCAATATACCAGCAAATTTGGAAAACAGCAGTGGCCACAGGACTGGAAAAAGTCAATTTTCATTCCAATCCCAAAGAAGGGCAATGCCAAAAAATGTTCAAACTACTCCACAAGTGCACTCATCTCACATGCTAGCAAAATAATGCTCAAAATTCTCCAGGCTAGGCTTCAATAGTACATTAACTGAGAACTTTTAGATGTTCAAGTTGGATTTAGAAAAGGCAGAGGAACTGGAGATCAAATTTTCTAACATCTGTTGGATCATAGGAAAAGCAAGAGAATTCCAGAAAATCATCTACTTTTGCTTTTTTGACTATGCTAAAGCCTTTGACTGTGTGGATCACAACAAATGTGAGAAATTCTTAAAGAGATGGGAATACCAGACCACCTTACCTGCCTCCTGAGAAATCTGTATGCAGGTCAAGAAGCAACAGTCAGAACCAGACATGGAATAACAGACTACTTCCAAATCGGGAAAAGAGTATGTTAAGGCTGTATGTTTTCACCCTGTTCATTTAACTTATATGCAGAGTACATCAGGCAAAATGTTGGGCTGGATGAAGCACAAGCTGGAATAAAGATTGTTGGGAGAAATATCAATAATCTTAGATATTCAGATGATATCACCCTTATGGCATTAAGCAAAGAGGAACTAAAGAGCCTCTTGATGAAGGTGAAAGAGGAGAGTGAAAAAGATGGCTTAAAACTCAAAGTTAAAAAAACTAAGATCATGGCATCTGATCCCATCAGTTCAGTTCAGTCAGTTCAGTTCAGTTGCTCAGTCGTGTCTGACTCTTTGTGACCCCATGGACTGCAGCACGCCAGGCTTCCCTGTCCATCACCAACTCTTGGAGCCTGCTCAAACTCTTGTCCATCGAGTTGGTGATGCCATCCAACCATCTCATCCTCTGTCATCCCCTTCTCCTCCCGCCTTCAATCTTTCCCAGCATCAGGGTCTTTTCGAATGAATCAGTTCTTTGCATCAGATGGCCAAAGTATTAGAGTTGCAGCTTCAGCATCAGTCCTTCCAATGAATATTCAGGACTGATTTCCTTTAGGATTGACTGGTTGCATCTCCTTGCAGTCCAAGGGACTCTCAAGAGTCTTCTCCAACACCACAGTTCAAAAGCATCAATTCTTCGGCGCTCAGCTTTCTTTATAGTCCAACTCTCA
>NW_011494629.1:4367729-4393891 GCF_000754665.1 Bison bison bison
CCACTGTTTTCCCATCTATTTGCAGAAGTGATGGGACCAGATGCCATGATCTTAGTTTTCTGAATGTTGAGTTTTAAGCCAACTTTTTCACTCTCCTCTTTTACTTTCATCAAGAGGCTCTTTAGTTCTTCTTCACTTTCTGTCACAAGGGTGGTGTCATCTACATATCTGAGGTTATTGATATTTCTCCTGGCAATCTTGATTCCAGCTTGTGCTTCATCCAGCCAGTGTTTCTCATGATGTACTCTGCATAGAAGTTAAAAAAGCAGGGTGACAATATACAGGGTGATGTACTCCTTTCCCTATTTGGAACCAGTCTGCTGTTCCATGTCCAGTTCTGTTACTTCCTGACTAGCATACAGATTTCTCAAGAAGCAGTTCAGGTGGTCTGGTATTCTCATCTCTTGAAGAATTTTCCACAGTTTGCTGTGGACCACACAGTCAAAGGCTTTGGCATAGTCAATAAAGCAGAAGTAGATGTTTTTCTGGAACTCTCTTGCTTTTTCGATGATCCAGCAGATGTTGGCAATTTGATCCCTGGTTCCTCTGGCTTTTCTAAATCCAGCTTGAACATCTGGAAGTTCACAAATCATGTTCTGCTGAAGCCTGGCTTGGAGAATTTTGAGCATTACTTTGCTAACGTGTGAGATGAGGGCAATCATGTGGTAGTTTGAGAATTGTTTGGCATTACCTTTCTTTGGGATTGGAATAAAAACTGACCTTTCCAAGTCCTGTGGCCTCTGCTGTTTTCCAAATTTGCTGGCATATTGAATGCAGCACTTTCACAACATCATCTTTTAGGATTTGAAATAGCTCTACTGGAATTCCATCACTTCCGCTAGCTTTGTTTGTAGTGATGCTTCCTAAGGCCCACTTGACTTCAGATTCCAGGATGTCTGGTTCTAGGTGAGTGATCACACCAACATGGTTATCTGGGTCATGAAGATCTTTTTTGTATAGTTATTCTGTGTATTGTTGGACTGTGAAGAGGCTGAGTGCCGAAGAATTGATGCTTTTGAACTGTGGTGTTGGAGAAGACTCTGGAGAGTCCCTTGGACTGCAAAGAGATCCAACCAGTCCATTCTGAAGGAGATCAGCCCTGGGATTTCTTTGGAAGGAATGATGCTGAAGCTGAAACTCCAGTACTTTGGCCACCTCATGCGAAGAGTTGACTCATTGGAAAAGACTCTGATGCCGGGAGGGATTGGGAGCAGGAGGAGAAGGGGACGACAGATGATGACATAGCTGGATGGCATCACTGACTTGATGGACGTGAGTTTGAGTGAACTCTGGGAGATGGTGATGGACAGGGAGGCCTGGCGTGCTGCAATTCATGGGGTCGCAAAGAGTCGGACACGACTGAGCGACTGATCTGATCTGATCTGTGTATTGTTGCCACCTCTTCCTAATATCTTCTGCTTCTGTTAGGTCCCTACCATTTCTGTCCTTTATTGTGCCCATCTTTGCATGAAATGTTCCTTTGGTATCTCTAATTTTCTTGAAGAGATCTCTAGTCTTTCCCATTCTATTGTTTTCCTCTTTCTTTGCACTGATCACGTAGGAAGTCTTTCTTATCTCTCCTTGCTATTCTTTGGAATTCTGCATTTGAATGGGTTTACCTTTCCTTTTCTCCTTTTCCTTTCACTTCTCTTCTTTTCTCAGCTATTTGTAAGGCCTCCTCAGACAACCATTTGCCTTTTTGCATTTCTTTTTCTTGGGGATGGTCTTGATCCCTGCCTCCTGTACAATGTCACAAACCTCCATCCATAGTTCTTCAGGCATCCATTCTATCAGATCTAATCCCCTGAATCTATTTCTCACTTCCACTATAAAGGGATTTGATTTAGGTCATACCTGAATGGTCTAGTGGTTTTCCCTACTTTCTTCAATTTAAGCCTGAATTGGCAATAAGTTAATGATCTGACCACAGTCAGCTCCCAGTCTTGTTTTTGCTGACTGTATGAAGCCTTTCCATCTTTGCCTGCAAAGAATACAATCAATTTGATTTTGGTATTGACCATTCTGGTGATGTCCATGTGTAGAGTCATCTCTTGTGTTGTTGGAAGAGGGTGTTTGCTCTGACCAGTGCATTCTCTTGGCAAAACTCTATTAGTCTTTGCCTTGCTTCATTCTGTACCCCAAGGCCAAATTTGCCTGTTACTCCAGGTATTTCTTGACTTCCGATTTTTGCATTCCAGTCCCCTATAATGAAAAGGACATTTTTTGGGGGGTGTTAGTTCTAGAAGACCTTGTAGGTTTTCATAGAACTGTTCAACTTCAGCTTCTTCAGCATTACTTGTTGGGGCATAGACTTGGGGCATAGAATTGTGATATTGAATGGTTTGCCTTGGAAATGAACAGAAATCCTTCTGTCCTTTGTGAGACTGTATCCAAATACTGCATTTTGGACTCTTTTGTTGACCATGATGGCTACACCATTTCTCAAGGGATTTTTGCCCACAGTCGTAGATATAATGGTCATCTGAGTTAAATTCACCCATTCCAGTCCATTTTAGTTTGCTGATTGCTAAAATGTTGATGCTCAGTCTTGCCACCTCCTGTTTGACCACTTCCAATTTGCCTTGATTCATGGACCTAATATTCCAGGTTTCTATGTACTATTGCTCTTTACAGCATTGGACCTTGCTTCTATCACCAGTCCTATCCACAAATGGGTATTGTTTTTGCTTTGGCTCTGTCTCTTCATTCTCTCTGGAGTTTTTTCTCCACTGATCTCCAGTAGCATATTGGGCACCTACCAACCTGGGGAGTTCATCTTTCAGTGTCCTATCTTTTAGCCTTTTCATACTGTTCATGGGGTTCTCAAGGCAAGAATACTGAAGTGGTTTGCCATTCCCTTCTCCAGTGGATCAAGTTTTGCCAGAACTCTCCACTATGACCCATCCATCTTGGGTGGCTCTACATAGCATGGCTCATAGTTTCATTGAGTTAGACAAGGCTGTGGTCCATGTGATCAGATTGGTTAGTTTTCTGTGATTGTGGTTTTCAGTCTGTCTGCCCTCTGATGGAGATGGATAAGAGGCTTATGGCAATTTCCTGATGGGAGAGACTGATTGAGGGGGAACTGGGTCTTGTTCTGATGGGTGTGGCCATGCTCAGTAAATCTTTTTTCTGATTCCATCACTTCATGGTAAATAGATGGGGAAACATTGGAAACAGTGACAGACTTTATTTTCTTGGGCTCCAAAATCACTGTGGATAGTGATTGCAGCCATGAAATTAGAAGACACTTGCTCCTTGGAAGAAAAGCTATGATAAACCTAGACAGCACAGTATCATGTATCATCTAGACAGCAATCATGTATAGATGTGAGAGCTGGACCATAAAGAAGGCTGAGCCATCCAAGCATGTCATCCTCTGTTGCCCTCTTCTCCTTATGCCCTCAGTCTTTCCAACATCAAAGTCCTTTCCAATGAGTCAGCTCTTCATATCAGGTGGCCAAAGTATTGGAACTTCAGTATCAGTCCTTTGAATGAATATTCAGCAATGATATCCTTTAACATCGACTGGTTTGATCTCCTTGCAGTCCAAGGAACTCTCAAGAGTCTTTTAGAGCACCACAGTTCAAAAGCATCAATTCTTCAGTGCTCATCCAGCTTTAGATTTTAACCCGAGAGAAATGAAAATATATCCATAGAGAGACTTGAACATAAATGTTCATAACAGCTACATGTGTAAGAATCCCAAACTGGAAACAATCCAAATGCCCATCAACAGGTAAATGAAAAAATATATCATTGTAAGTCAATCTTATTATTCCAAAAACAAAGATCATGGCATCCAGACACATCACTTCATGGCAAATGGATGGGGAAGAGTGGAAACAGTGACAGACTTTATTTTCTTGGGCTCCAAAATCACTGCAGATGGTGACTGCGGCCATGAAAGAGTTGGATTGTATGCTGGGTATATGCTTAATTTTTGAAGAAACTGTCAAACTATTTTCCAAAGTGACTACACATCTTATATTCCCACAACAATGTGTGAAGGTCCAGCCACTTCACAGTATTACAGGATCTGGGTTTTTAAGTGACTTACTATCATCTGCAGCGATCGTGAAGCAGCAGGCCCTCCACCATCTGAGACGTTCGTTGGCCACTGCAGATCCAGGCAATTCTTTGAGGGACTTAGCAGCTGGGAGGAGGTGCAGAGGGTTGGGCAAATGAAGTGCCTCAGGCTAAGACACACACATGAAACAACACACCCATGTAAGCTGTGAGCTATTCTAAGACCTCGCTGTTTTCTTCTCATTCTTATCGTCTATGCCAGTTAAAATTCGAACATTAAAGTCTATCTCAAATTCTATCTCTCTTCTCACTCAGAACCTTCTTATCGCTTGACACCTCTTTTATATTGATGCTGCAGAAAGAATATAAGGTTTAGAGGTGGGTACATGTACATTTTAAATATTATTTAATTTCTCATACTTAGCTGCCTGGAAAATGAAGATAAGAGGATGTGACGGTTGGGTTGTTGTGAGATAACGCAGCCAGGTGAAGCCTCCGAGCTGGTACAAGAATCTGCCTGCAGTTTGGGACAGTTGGGTTCAATCCCTGGGTTGGGAAGATCCCCTGGAGGAGGGGAAGGCAACCCACTCCAGTATTCTTGCTGGGAGAATCCCAATGGACAGAGGAGCCTGGTGGGCTACAGTCCATGGAGTCACAGAGTCAGACATGACTGAGTGATTAAGCATACAGCAGGTGAAGCCTCCAGTACCTGGCTCATCACGGGTACCCAACAAATGCCATCTCTTTCCTCTGTCTTTCTACTCTAGACATTTATGCATTTGGCCTTTTTTTTCTCTCAAGAGCAGATTTTATTATATCCACTCAATTTTATTATATACACAAGACTGTGTTCTCACAGCATTGCTCTATAAAAATGGTGAGGACATTTTGAGTAACATTCATTTGGGGGCCATTAGAATCACTGAATGGAGCTCTGCCTTCTGGGGATTCCTAGTGTGGTGACTCTGGCCTGCTCCAGAGGTCTTGTCATCTTGCTAAGTTTTTCTTTTTTTCATTTAATCAACAAGTATTTATTGTATCTAATATATACCTGGCAGTAAGAAGGCACCGAAGCTGTCCTGGAGCTGATGGCCCAACAGCGGAGACAGCCAAATCACCCCAGAAACGAAGGTAGAATTGCAGTTATGACAGGTATCTGGAGAAGAGGACCCAGTGCTGTGAACATCTGGAGATTTCCACTAGTCAAGGAGGTCGAGAAGCAGGGCTGAGAATAGAGTGAGGCAAGGGAGGTGTCCGGGACGCAGAGTAAAGCATCCCCATTCTCAGTCACGGCCTTGACAGCCTCCACTCCAGTGCTTCTTTTACATCTAGTTTGGAAGTAAAGATCAGCCACTGTTTGGGCACAGACCGTTTGCTGGTCTCTACGTGTGTGTGTGTGCACACGTGCCAAAATGTAGAAAGAATGGGATTTAGCAAGGTTATCGATAGTCCCTGATGAACTGGAGTCTTTTATCCAGGGTTAATACATGCAAACTGCAAGGGGCTGAGGGTTCAGGTCTAGTTCTGGGAGACTGAGAAACTGGGTCTGTCCTCTCACCTCCCTGGCAGTTTTGAGAATGCACCTGGCTAAGCTCTCAGAGGTGCTGCTCACCTAGGGGGTACCAGAAAGCAGGCCCACCCCACTCCCCCTATCAGACCTCCTGCTTCTGCTCCAAGGAAGGTGTCTGTCTCCCCAAGGCTCACGGAACTTTCGGAAAGTGCAGTGGAGCCTTGTCTTCCACAGTTACAAAGCTTTGCTCTCAGGGTGCCTTCACAGCCCCTGGGACTCAATGAAAATCAAAGAAAAAAGCTTAGCATCCAAGAAAGGCGTGCAGCCTTCACCCTCCCCATCTTCTACTTGAATATTTGGCCCAAATCACCCACCGTTTGGCTCATGGCCCCGCGGAGACGCACAAGCATATTTATCCAAAGTCACGCTATTTCTCTAGTACTAGCTGTGGTCCATCTGTAGGCTGGTTAGTGACCCCACTCTAAAAGAAGGTGGGGCTAAACACATTTTACTTTTGAGATCAAGGGAATTGGATACAAAGAGGCTGAGGTTAGTGGCAGTATTGTGTGATGTGAATGTGAACGGGATAGGACACTATCCAGAGTCCTATCCAGGAGATAGCCTTTCAGATTGCTCTCAGATAGCGCTGAGAAACTGCTTCAGAGAGGTAGAGAGGAAGGTCAGTATACATGTGATTTTGGTGAAGGGGGAGTACATGCAACCGAGCACATATTTTTAAGAAGTATTTATTTATTTATTTGGCTGCGTCGGGTGGTAGTTGCAGCATGTCGGATCTTCGTTGTATCTTTTGTTGCTGTGCATTGGCTCCAGAGCACATGGGCTCATGTGGTATCCTAGTTCCTTGACCAGGGACGAGCAACCTTGCATCCCCTACATAGCAACGTGGATTCTTAATCACTGGACCACCAGGCAAGTCCCCAAGCGTGTGCACACACACACGCACACACACACACACACACACACATATATATATATTTTTTTTTGCAGAAGGTTTCTGCTAGTCTTGTGAAGTTTACTGTGGGGAGCAGATGTCATCATGTCAGATTTTAGCACTTTTCTAAATATGAGGAGATGCAAAAATTGGGCTCATAAAATTGTCTCCTGAAAATATCTATTTGAAGACCTGTTCTGCCAGTTTTTTCCAGAGCAGAGTGCCACCCTGAACTCCTTTCAAAAGATGTTGAAGCTCAGCAACTGCAGAGGCTCTTAATTTAATCTTTGGAGAGGTAGATGGAGAGTTCCAATTTGTAGGTGATAGCCACTTGGCAGAGACCATGATGTGGCACAGACCCCAGTACAGTGGACACCCCATAGAGGCTAGACCTGCACTACAGCTGAAGGACCGGTTCTGTCCTTGGATTCCACCAGCCCCTGCTGCAGTGCCACTCTGTCCTTGGCGTCACTGAGGTGGGCAGAGAGATATCTCTATTCCTTACAACCAAAAGATTCTGGGTGAGCCTGAAAGCTGGACTGGACTGTGTTGGAGGATGTTCAAAGGACAGAGTTTTGTTGAGAATCCCTTTGAAACCATTCAGTTACTATTTGCTGTGTGTGTGAATTGTATGTGTTTGTAGGGAATGGTAAAGCCTGTATCACACACATTATCTTATGTAATATTTATAACAAACCTGTGATGCAAACAACACAGCTTTAAACTATTTTCCTCCCTTTGCAGAGAACAGAGAATTTCAGCACTTTGCCCAGCGTTCTAGAGCCAGACCTTAAGCCTACAGCTTTAACTCCTTATTTGGACTGTTCTTCCCAGCTTCAGGTTAACCAATCGCCCATACACCAATCTTAATTGTGATACATGCAACCTACCGTTACAGTTTATCTTCCACACCTTTACGAGGCTGAGGCGAGGAGTGAGGGGCAAGGGAGCGAATGCTGGCCCCGCAGGTCGTGCCCAGAGCTGCCGCACGAGGGCAGTGTTCCTCCATGATAGCGTTCCAGTGGCTTCCTCTCAGAAGCAGTTCTCTGGCACTAGAGACTTCTTCAGCCTCAGGATTCTTTCATTTCTCCTTTCTCAGGATGACTGCAAGGTGGTGGAATGGGTTTGATTCATTGGTACATCTTCCAGAAGTTAAAAAGAAAACAAACCCAAACCTGTGGACTGGATAATGAGCTCCCCCCACCACTACCAATTAAAGTGGGGGAGAGCAGCGTTTTGCATCTGTTGTGAGCACAGCCTCTGTTTGCTCTTACTGACCTAGTTGGGGTCTATCTGTCCAGGGTCCTACCCAGACGTCCAGTTCCAGCCTCTGCTGACTGGGCTACAAAGCACAGACTTGACTGTGCTTTAGTGTAACATTTCCTTGAGACAAGTGCAGTGTGGTCAGGCTGGCCTGGAAAACCATTCATGGTTGTTAAGGAGGATTTGGTCCCCAGGCGATCGGTCCTTTGTCCTATGACAAGCAGCGTCAGAGGTCCATCCACCCAGGCCTGGCAGGCGTTGCCCAAAGGAGGGCAAAGGAAATGTTCTCCCAGGTCCATTCTGCACTGGACTTGATGGGAGTGATACACGTTTAGGTCACTGGGTATTTCTTGTAGCTTATCTTTTTACTAAGCGTGATGTGGGGATTTTGTTCAGTTTCCCAAACAGATCCAAACAGAACGGCATTCCTGTAAATTAGAAGGAGACTCCAACTGTGACCTCCTGACCTCTCTGGGAAGGGGCGCCGGCAGTACCCCTACTCTGGCGGGCACCCCGCTGCGGGGCTGCTCATACCCGGGGGGAGGCCAGCTGCAGCTTTGGACTTGAAAGAAATTCGCTGTGCTCTGGCTTATGTCGGAAGGAGCTCTGGAAGGGCTGGCCTCCTCTCAGCTAGCTGGGGGGCCAGTGGCTGACGAAGATGACCTGCAGGGCTTATCAGCACTTATCTCTCAGTAAAGCCCCTCAGAGGCAGCTGTGTGTGTGTCTGGCGCTCTGACAGCTGGGGAGGGCAGGGCGGGGGCCTTTGTTCCTCGCTCTTCCCCGGCTGTTGGGAACTTTGCTGACAGCAAAAATCTATCCCATGGGTTCACAGCACAGGCTCTGAATGTGGAGATATTTTCTTTCTGAAAAGTTCTTTAATTTTTTTTAAAAAATTCAATACATTTTTATTTTTTAATTTATTATTTTGAAATAAATTTGAGCTTATAAAAATGTGGAAAAATTATACAATGAATTCCCATATACTCTTCACCCAGATTGCCTCGGTAACAGCATTTGAGACTGAGTTGCAGATACAATGCCCCTTTACCTCTCAAGCCTTCAGTCTGTATTACCTAAAATTATGACCAGTCTAAAGATCAAATCCAGCAGTTAACACTGGCACAGCAACTGTTCATCTATAGACCTTATTCATATTTCCCCCATTGCCCCAGAGATGTCTTTTTCTGGATCACATCTTGGGTTAGCTATTGGTTCTCTAGTTTCCCCTAATCTGGAGTAGTTCTTCAATCTGCTTTGTCTTTTATGACCTAGACATTTTGAAAGAATATAAGCCAGTTATTTGGTAGGAAGCCCCTGAATTTGGGTTGCCTGACATCCTCTCATGGTCTCACAGGGCTCTCTACCCAAGGAGGCAGAAAGGTCTGCTTGCACCATTACCATGGAAAAAGTCTGCAAGTTTTCTCCATTGTAAAGTTATAGTTTTCCCCTTCATAATTCACAAGTATCTTAGGAATACTCTATTTTTAATATACATTGTATGTTTTAGTTAATTTTTAAAGTATAATCAAGGAGAAGGGGGGAAAAATTCCCTCACAGCCCTCCAAAGATCAATACTGTTTTCATGTTGAGTAATTACTCTTCTTGCTTTCATTGTGTCTCTGCCGCCAGTCCTCTAATCCAGCCAGAAGTGGTGGATTCCTGTGGCTGATGAGTTCATATGCCCCAGCCCTGCATCCTGGTCTCATTCCTCTGGGGGCATTTGGAGACTGCCTGAAATAGAGATATGGTTGTTTCATATCTGGTGTTGGGAGGTAAAGATGTTTTAAGTAGGTGAAGCATTTTGATTCCTCCAGGACAGGCACATTTGTCCAGATAGAAGAGAGGAGAATGAAGTCAGCCATTCAGACAACCTGGGTCGTCATCACTTGAGGACTGCAGAAGGGCGTGGGGTTGACTTTGTGCCAGGGAAGGATGACCAATAGCAGGTGAGCACAAGGCCAGCTAGCACAGTGGAACACTGGGGCACAGTCTCATGTGGAAATGTAGGAAACACATCTTCGAACCAGCCAGCTCAAGGCACAAGAGAGCTGGGGGATTGACATGTCAAACTTAAGAATAACTGGCTTATGGGCTTCTCTGGTGATCCAGTGGTTAAGACTTCACCTGCAATGCAGGAGACATGGGTTCAATCTCTGGTCCGGGAGGGTTCCACATGCCGTGGAGCTAAGTCCACATGCTGCAACTACTTAAGCCTGTGCACCCTAGGGCCCATGCTCTGCAACAAGAGAAGCCACCACAGTAAGAAGTCACTGCAACTAGAGGGTGACCCCTGCTCTCCATAACTAGAGAAAGCCTGCATGAAGCAATGAAGACCGAGTGCAGCCAAAAATAAATAAATAAATAAAAATGGAAAAAAAAAAAAAGAGTATTTGACTTAGGGTCTTAGTGGGAGTGGCAGGGGTACGTTAGGTCCCTAGGCTTTCCTGCCTGCTGTGGGTACCTGGCAGAGAGACTTCTGAGGTTCTGGGGTAAAGGCTCAGGCCAGAGATGCAGACACTGTCAGTGGGAAGCTGGAGACCCTAGGGATGTGACTGGGACAGCGAGATGTACATTGTTTATCAGCAAATCCAGTGAGCTCTGTGTCCAAAGTATATCCCTCTTCACTCAGTCCTCTCTGTTTCAACTGCCACCGGGGCCACTGTTCTAGACTGAGGCTCTGTCTCTGCAGTAGCTTCTTAACGTGTCTCACTCCCATGGATCTTTCTTTACACAGTAGCCAAAATGGTTTTTTGGCCATCCCATACAGCTTGCAGGATCTTCGTTTTCTGACCAGAGATGAAACACAGGCTCCCGGCAGTGAAAGCTGGGAATCCTAACCACCAGGGAATTCTCCCAAAATGATTTTTTAAAAATATGGTTCAGACTAGCTATTTCCTTGCTCAGAACCTCTACCAGCTTTCCATGAGATTGGGGTGAAGTTCAAAGCTTTGTCTCAGTCTTTTGTCCCTGCGTGATCTGGCCACATTTGAATGTGCTTTCCACACTAGAAACTTGGAAGTGTCTGATACCACTGAACACAGAAAGAAAGGAAATACAAGTTTGCTGAACATATGCTGGTGCCCATCCCCAAGCTGTGTATTCACATGTTTACATCTATTTAGTATTACATCTTGTTCTCCTGCCACACCTCCTTCACTCACTTCTATCCAGGGCACTGGCCTTCTTGATGTTTCTTGGACCTGCTAAGCTTGTCCCTACCTCAGGGCCTTTGTACCTGCTTACTGTTCTGCCGCGAGTCCTCCTGCCTTAGATTTTAGTATTCCAGTCTCAGCTGAGGGGTTAGCACACCCAGCACAGACTCCCCCAGCAGAGAATTGCTGCAGTGCCAGGTCAGGAGCTCAGGCTGGGTAGAGATATGAAGAAAGACGAAGAGATATGAAGGGGCAGGATAATGGAGTTCACAGTTGCTTCAGCTGCAGCGAGGTAGAGGGCGCTGAGCTGAGGTGGATGGCTGGAAGACACCAGGGAGCCATGCTTGGTTCTGAGAGGTAGAGGAATGGCAGTGCTGTGGGTGGTTGACTGAGTGCTTATGAAAGTTGTAGGGGCCAAGAAAACAGAGGAAGCGACTATAAGCCAGATCACATGGGGTCCTGGACAGCGTTACTGAAGAGGAATAGTTATTCAGAAAAAAGTGTTGAGATCTTGAGGTTGATAAAATTGGTTTTAGATCACCGTTAGCCAAACTGGTTCAGATTACCAGAAAACTCATTAGTTTCCATGGGATGAACTTCAGCCAGGTTAATGTTAAGGGTATCCTGAGTGTGGGCAGTCCTTCAGGTTTTGGGGCACTAAGAGCAGGCTCTCTGGCAGGTTCCTGAAAGTTAAGAGGTGGGTTATCAATTGAGGAGCAGCAGAGGACCCTGGCAGTTGGAAATATAAGGAATGCGGCAGTTTCACTCATGATTTAAGTAGGAGTGAAAAACAGCAGGGGAACAAAGAATGGGTCAGAAGAACCACCCAAAGCACACCTTTAATTTTCCAGCAATTTTAAATTTTAGGGAACCAAGCTGCCAGTCAACCAATGTGAATCTGGTTGTCGGAGACAATTCCCTGTTTTAACGGTCTGTTCTTTTTTGGGGCAAAATGTCTTGGTGTGGTGAGATGTGGTCTATCAGGTTCCTCTGTAATAGGCCTTGGAGGTTCTAAATGAATGCCTGGAACCTAACTTTGTTTTTGCTACTTTTCACTCATGATGCCTTTGTCCTGGTGTGCTTGCTTTTTTAATTATTTTTTTTTTTACTGTGTTACTTCTTGCCCTCAGAAAGCTATTTGTGAGAATTCTTTGAGGTTTGGAATGAGGGAGTTTCTTCAGAGAGGATCTGTACTTCTCTCTGCCACCTGAAGCCACTAAATTCACAGCTTGATGTTTTGTCTATTTGGCTGCAAATGCTGCAGAGGGTGGGCTTGTTGGTACAACTTCTCCACTATTGTACTGCTCCCCACCCGCCCCACCCGCCCCACTCCGCTCAGCACAAGGCAACTTTTCTTTGTTGTTCCCTGGGGGAGGGATGGGGCAGCCTCATGGGTCACACTTTTACTCTAGACTTCCCTTGTTGGGTGGTCTCTAGGTGTCATCTTCTTCCCCAGCACTTCCTGAAGCTGTAAAAGTTGGAGCTCAAATGTGCCAGGTTCAGCAAATGCCCCCGAGGCCAAGAGCTTCAAATCACAGCTCTCTTTGTGTTTCTGGTTTCATTTAGATTTGGCCTGATAATGATCAATTCTTTGATGCTTTCAAAAGATAGAACAATCATCAGCATTTTTGGATGCTTTCAGTGTGCTTGTGGGAAAGTGAAAGTGAAGTCACTCAGTCGAGTCCGACTCCTTACAACCCCGTGGACTGTAGCCCACCAGGCTCCTCCGTCCATGGGATTTTCCAGGCAAGAATACTGGAGTGGGGGAAGGGATGGTTTAACTACTAGCCAGCTTAGTACCAGAAATCATAGCAACTCCACCTGGAGATCTTCTCACTATTCGCCTTTTACCCATGGGTTAGCAGTGCAGGAAGTGGCTATGAAGCAAAATCATGTTGCCCAAATGGATTTTGCTGTCTATCCTCACGTCTTGCTGCCTTTCGTCGGTGACCTATGAGTGGAGTGATTCCTAAGAACTCAGTACTTTGGGGCAATCAATGTGTCAGGGCTGGGTTATGGGAAACAGCTTTCTTTTCCTCCCACCTCCAATCCTGAGATGTTGTAAGTGGTTTGTTTGAAAGCCAAGGGGCTTCCACTCTAGGGATTTCAGACAAAGGTCAAGAAAGCAAATGTTCTTTTCCTGGGGCACGAGACAGATTCTAAACAAAGGAATTTATACTACAAAGTTTTAAACATAGATTCCATAAAACATCTTTCCCTCGATCTCGCTTTAAACCAGATTTAAAGAACTTATTCAGCTCATTCCAGAAAGAGGGTTTTATTTTGTTATTACTGTTTTGTGCCTGTCACAATTATTCCTGGAGCCACTGAGTGATGATGGGTCCTTTACGTTTTGCGTGTCTGTGTGTGTGCACAAGTGGCTCTGTTACAGATAATGGAAGATTTAGAATTCCCCTGTCCATCCTGTTTCTCACCATACTCCCTGGCTGGACAAACATTTTAGATTGTGGTAGATCTCAAAAAAATTTAGAACTCAGAAGTGCCCTACTACTTACTGAGTTTTGAATGACTCATTTAATTTTCCTGTAAATTGAGAGGGATAATGCACACCTCTTTGGGTTGTCGTAGACATAACGAGATGGAGTATGAGGAAGGACTCTGACACTCTCTGCCCTATTCCGTTGCCATTTTGACTCTCTGCCTGTACTGAGCATCTTCTGTGTTAGGTTCTCTGTTCTAGGTTCAGGGCATTCAGAGCTAAGTGAGAGGTGGTTTTGTATTTTAGAACTCAGGTCAGCCCAATGTGCTGTAAGGACCTTATACTGTGTCATGGGTAAAACATCTTCAAACTACCTGAGGTTTTGATAGTACAGCTTCTTGCAATGGTAAATTTAGACATCAGGAAAAATCATAGACAACAAGAAGATAATAGTATATTGCATTTGTTTGATATTTTAAAATGTTAATGGTATTGGATATTAACTGAGTTGATTCTCATATTAATCCTGTGTGATGGGCAAGGATGTGTATCTCCATTTAACAAGGAAGGAAACTGAAATTCAGAGGAAACCAGAGGAGAGCAAGCACTGCCCAGGGGAGACTGCTGGTGCTTCAGTGAACATGATCTCCTGGTGGTCCAGTGTTGTTTCCAACAAGAGTATCAAATATTCTTTCATGAAAGAAGGTGATCGTTTTCATCTGCTGTGTTAGCCATAAAAGCTTAAGGACTCTTTCATCGTAGTCTCACAGAGTCCGTCTTCGGGTCTTCTTAGTTGGTATAGTTGAAGGTGCTGTGCATTACATGGCACAGGGTCTCCTTCATGAAAACTGAATACACAATGGGTCATTATTCTGCTGGTGGTGGGCTGAGGCTGGTAATCTAACTTTCTCAAGCTGGATTCTGTCATCATGGGTGCGCATATTTGAGTAAGTGGTATAGTTTCCCTGTTTGTATCGCCTGCTAGAAACCTCAAGCCAATTTAAGGTCCGCCCATCAAGAGTGTAGAACATAATATATAATAGTATATGCTTTTATATTGGTTCCTCTTTGTATCTCTACTCTGGCCTTTCCCTTTTCTTTCCTATACTTGTGTAATGTGTGTTAGTTATAATATTTGTGTATGACTATTAGTCACTCAGTCGCGTCCGACTCTTTGCGACCCCATGGAGTGTAGCTCGGCAGACTCCTCCGTCCATGGGATTCTTCAGGCAAGAATACTGGAGTGGGTAGCCATTCCCTTCTCCAAGGGATCTTCCCGATCTAGGAATTGAACCTGGGTCTCCCACATTGCAGGCAGATTCTTTACCATCTGAGCCACCAGGGAAGCCCTAGTTATATAATAATAGTTAATTATATTTTATTCCCCTTAATAAATGACCTAAAAACTTTTTAGAAACAAGTTAAAGAATAACTGCCCAAATAAATAAATAGTGTTAGAATATATGTGTAGGGGGAGAGAAAATTAGCCAAGATGGTGTGTTTAGGCTCTCTTGCCCCACATTTTGCAAATAATGTTTGTATAACAGCTGAGATCATTTATAACACTGCACATGCGTGTCATGAGGTACTCACTTGGTCACGAGGTACTTACTTGGTCATGGGTTACTTTGTGTGGTATGCCTGTGGGGGCTCCACGCTTTACTGCTGTGTCATGGCTGTGTCCATTGGGTCAGCCATGAGAGGAGAGAATATAGTGTATCTGCTGTTATGGCTGCTGTGCCAGCCAGGACAGAGAACAGGACAGTTTAAATATAAGGAAATAGTCCTGGATCTTCAGACATTTAAGGAAGATTGTTGACATAACAGAGGCAGAATAAAAGAACATAGGAAAAAGGGAGAAAATGCACAGAACACAAGAAAACTTAAGGAGAAAAAAAACCACAAAAAGAATCTAAGAAAAAAGTAATACAATGTATCATAAACAAGTATAGGATTCTTTTTAAAAGAAATACTAGAAAAGCCAATCAGATGAGAACTTAAGAAATAAGAACTTCTGAAACTTAACCGGAAAAGCAAAGGTATTATCAGAAAAGTTAAACTAGAAAATAAATGTCCCGAAAGGAAGCACAAAAAAATAAGAGGTAGAAAAAAAGAACATTAAATGTAAGAAACTTAAGAGGATTGATCAAGGGTGTTAACAATGAAGAAGGAAAAGATGGAAGTTGAAAAAGAGGAAATAGAAAATAAAAAGACATTTTGTTAGAATTTATGGGTGAATCTCTAGAGCCACATTGTCCAACATGGTAGCTGTTAACCACCAATGCTAAGTAAATTTAAATTAATTTAAATTAATTAAATTAGTTGCTCTAGACTGAAAGCATCCCCTAGGCACCCAGGACAATGAATGAAAAAAACACTCACTCTGTGATATTCTATTGTGAAATTCCGTCTAGCTCCAGGGATAGAGATAATATATGAGGCCCTCTGAGGGTGAAGGCCCCTCCTGGTTGCTGGTAAACCCATTTGACCACACCAGCCGTGGGGAAGGAAGTTGAAAGCTCCCTTCCCCGGCTTAGTTAGTTACATCTGCTCATCTAAGGATAAAACTCAGAGCTCACCCAACCCTCTCTATGGGCCAGGCACTGCTGATGAGCATGTGGCACACCTTGGGTTGTTTTTCTGTCATTCTAAGCCCAAGAGGTTGGTTCTTCTGTGCTCATTTTCCTTAAAAGAGAGGGAAAAATTAAGTAACTTGCCCAAGGTCACACAGCTAGGCTTTCTGTTTTTAGGATCTTCTGCCCTAACTATTGGACTCTACTGCTGCCTTTACGCTATGTCTTAGGGTGGAGGTGGGTAGGGGATGGTCTTTAATTTAACCTTCAACTCATCACAGGTTTTCATGGTGAGGGTGCTAAGAGCATAATAAAAAAGCAGAAGCCTCAAAAGAATGACCCTTCTTCATGGTTAAATGTCAGACTTACAAGTCTAGATGATTTAAGGAAAGGTTTCCCTAGCATCACTTCAAGACAAGCTACATGTTGCATGTAATCCAAGTGACGCCTCAAACCAGATCCCATCTTGGGGGTGCCTTCTGCTGGCCCCCATTCATGGTTCTGTCCCTGCAATGGAGGGTCTTAAGGGAGGGTAGAGATCCCAAGGGAGGGGCAGAAACGGTAACTCTTGCTTTAAACTCCCAAAGCCTCACTGCTTTCACCACCAAGAGCACAGAGGAAAGAATTAAGGCCTGAGACAAAGGAGGTCCCAGCGGTGGCATCTTAACATGGGATACAGTAAAACTTGTGGGAGGCTTCAACTTTTTAAAACCTATCTACCTCTATTCTGGTACTTGCCCTGAGTATTTCAGGAGTTCTTTCCTTCTCAATCCCTTCATTTATCCGTGTTTCAGTTTAAGGTGTTTCATAGTGTGGTGAGAGCGCACACTTCCTCTCTACAATATATTTCTTTTTAAATGCCTGTTAACTCATTTCAAAGACAGCATTAGATTTTGATAACACGCATAATTTTTTCTGCTATAAAACTGAAGCTTATTCATGGGTAAAATAACAAGACCACAGGGCAGTTCCAAGTTGAGGAGGCTGGAGCGGGTGTGGGGTTGTGTCTGGGGTGAGGCTGGGAGTGGGAAGGCACACAATGGTCTCAGACGCCAGTACTGGGAAGGAGGGAAAAGAAAAAAACCAAAAAGGCAAAATTAAAAAAATTGTGCAGCCAGATGATAGTTTTGTGGCAAGGCAAACATCTGCCCGTTCCAGAGTCACTTGCCACTCATGGGGGCCATCCTTGCCTCTGCCACTGAATGCTCATTGGGGGTGGAGATATCCCAGGTATCCTGAAACACACTGGCTTGCATCTGAAACCCATTGGAAGAGCCCTGTCCTTGTAGCAGAGGGAGTGTTGCCATTTGACACATGTAACCATATGTGTTCGTGTAAACAGCACGAGTGCCCCAATTCATATGACTGCAACCTGTTGTAAGTGCAGAGTTGTGAGCTGAACACTAAATCAGATGCAGGTTTTTCAGAGCCTCTTTTAGATGGGGGTAAGCCCACCCTTTTGGTAACTGACAGCACAATGGAAAATGTGAAGTTCAGTTCTGAGAGCCAGCTCGGGCATCTCAGGGGAACAGCTCACAAGAAAGATGTTTGGGTTTTTAGCAGCTGAACTGGAAGTGTCCTGGTAACCAAACGGGAAGCATCCTGTCTGCCAGCGAGTCAATGTTCTCAGCTGGGGCTCTGAGGTGTGCAGGTAATCCTCACACCAGAAAGACTCATTGATAAACTTGGAATTGATTCAAAGGAGCAGAATTCTTTCTCTTCATTAACCAAAATAGGCACTGCTGTTGAAGTTTGATTTTTACTAGACGAGAAAGATTAGATCACACACCAAGATGAAAGTATTATAGTCAGATTAAAAAAAAAAGAGCCCCCGCATGTATAAAGCAAGGTGTGTAAATAATCCACGGGTACATTTTGTCCATCTGCGTCTTTGTGCCTGAATTGCCATCTTGTACCCTTCACACCACAGTATCATTGCTGAGGAGACTTGAGACCTTTCTGTCTGGGTCTCCTACTTTTAGTTATTTCTGTCACAAATGTAATGCTTTTAAAACAACCTCTTGTGGTTTCAGGCCTGGTGCTTTCCTAAGTTGTGTTGAAAAAAAGCTATGACAAATCTAGACAGCATATTAAAAAGCAGAGACATCACTTTGCTAACAAAGATCCATATAGTCAAAGCTATAGTTTTTCCAGGAGTCATGTGTGAATGTGAGAGTTGAACCATAAAGAAGGCTGAGTGCTGATGAATTGATGCTTTTGAGCTGTGGTGCTGGAGAAGACTCTTGAGAGTCTCTTGGACTGCGAGGAGATCAAACCAGTCCATCCTAAAGGAAATTAACTCTGAACGCCCATTGGAAGGACTAATGCTAAAGCTGAAGCTCCAATACTTTGGCCACCTGGTACGAAGAGCCAACTCACTGGAAAAGGCCTTGATGCTGGGAAAGATTGAAGGCAGGAGGAGAAGGGGACAATGGTTGGATGGCATCACCAACTCAATGGACAGGAGTTTGAGCAAACTCTGGGAGATGGTGAAGGACAAGGGAGCCTGGTGTGCTGCAGTCCATGGGGTCACAGAGTTGGATGTGACTTAGGACAACAATATGAGATAGGCTTTCTTTAAATCTCCTCCTTCAATTTTCCCTCTGAATTTTGTTGCTGCAAAGGAGTTTTGCCTCCTGCCAAGTGAAACTTATGATACCTCTCAGGTATGTGAGGGCATGGTGGTGGGGTGGGCTGGAGACTGTATCAGTCAGGATAGACTGGGTTTTGCTGCACAATCAGACCCCAACTCTCAGTGGTTAAAGAAAGACTTATTTCTCACCCACATCATAATATTATTATGGGTTGGCTGCCACTCGGCTCCATGTTAGCTGTGTTCTGGGATTCAGGCTTCAGGAACTCTTCTGTCTTGAGCTTACTGGTGTGACAGAGCGAGAGAAGATCCAGTCGACCACATTTGGCTTTGAATGCTTCTGCCTGGAGCTGGCACATTTCATTTCTGCTTGCGTTTCATTGACCAAGGCAGATCACTTGACCATTCCTGTGTTCTATGGGAGTGAGTGAGTGAAAGTCACTCAGTCATGTCTGACTCTTTGCTACCCCATGGACTATACAGTCCATGGTATTTTCCCGGCCAGAATACTGGAGTGGGCAGCTGTTCCCTTCTCCAGGGAATCTTCCCAACCCAGGGATCAAACCCAGGTCTCCTGCATTGCAGGTAGATTCTTTACCAACTGAGCTATAAGGGGAACCCAAGAGAACATCTAACTCTTTTTGGAGGAGAGTCTCTGTGCTGCGGTTCATGGGGTCGCAAAGAGTCATTTCATGGGGTTGCAAAGAGTTGGTTCATGGGGTCACAAAGAGTCAGACATGACTGAGTGACTGAACTGAACTGAACTCTGTGTTGGGCGGGGGAAAGGGACCAGAATACTCCATGGAGCTATCAGGAGCTGGCACTAAAAAGGGGCTTTCTGTTCATTCTTGGTCTCAGGCCTGAAATTACTGGACTAAACTTAACTATGTACACACATTTTCAGGAAAAGTCTAAAGTTGATTATTCCATTGCAGGAGGCACCCTGAAACTCTGACATTACTGTTCCCTCAAGGATCATTTGGAGCAGGGGTAATGTGTGAAGAACATTTTCTCTCAGTTCCACCCTTGTCTTTGAAGCTGAGCCACACATAAAAGTCCCAGCTCAAGCCTAAGCCTGCCCAGCCTGGGCCAAGCCACACTCTCCTCCCAGCCCTGGAGAGCCTGCCTGCATACCCTGGGTGGCCCAGCCCTCCGGAGGCATCTCCCTCAGGACAGCAGAGCCCCTCCATCCCATCTGGACCCCAGAGCCCAACCGTCTTGGCTGAGGCTGCCCAGGGTGTCAGTCAAATTCAAAGATACTCTTTTAATACTGAATTACCATGTAGGGCTGGCAGGGCTCCCTCCGCCTGACAGATGGCGAACACATGCCTCGGGCAGCCCAGCTCTACACATCAATCTCTCTCTGCTGGCTTTCAGCACATCCTTTCAGCCAAAGCTTCTTTCTAGCTAGCTTGCAATAGTAATGCAGAGTCTCTTCTGAGGGCTGGGGGGTGTGAAGAGATTTTTCGGAGGAGGGGTAGGGTGTTTGGATGCTGCTATCAAATGCTGTTAGATAGATAATCAGATTTTCCCCTGACCGGATCTGGCTTGTCCTCTGCTGGTTGGCCACTGTAGCAGCTCCTGTGTGGGCAGACAGGCCTGGAAATCATGCCAGCAACTGGGAACCATTTTGGGGTTGTAAGATCGAACCCTTCCCATTATCACTAGGCTTTTCTTGTACTTTGGATTTCAAAATCAATCTTTTTTCACATCCCTTTAAGAAGCTTAGAGCCTGTTGGAAAAGACAGCTTATAAAATTTCTCAGTGACTGGGTGGGAGAGGGGGATTTTTGTGAGCCTGTTTGGCAGGGCAGCAGAGGAGCCAAGCTCAGTTGTGGGCAGAGCATCATACTAGTGTCTGAACCCCTAAGCTGTTCCCACTCAGTCCCATCTGCACCAACAACGTCTAAGTATCTATCTCCACATCAGATTCTTCCATAGAACTCCAGCTCCACTCCTGTATGGACAACTGCCTTCAGGGTGTCTCCATGTGGATGTCTTATGAGCACCTCAAACTTCCCACATTGAAGACCAAAGTCATGATTTTTTATTTTGAAACTCATTTTTCCACCTGTTTTCATCATCTCAGTAGAACTTGCCACCCTTTTCCTCTGCTCAAGGCAGAAACCTTGGAGTCAATCTTGATTTCCTCCTTCTCTCTCCTCAACCTACCTTGCCCTTCACACACCTGTTTCACTAGCAAATCCTTTCCAGTTTGCCTCCAAGATATACCTTAAGTCTGTCCACTTCTCTTTGTCTTCATGGTTGCCAGTCACGTGAGCCTCCATTCCTTTAGCTCAGACCATTACAATAGCCCTTACTTCTGCTCCTGTCCCACCCACACCCTGTCTAGGTCTGTTTTCCATGCAGCAGTCATTGGGATCTTCCAACATGAACCAGGTCATTTCAGCATCGGGCTAGGAGCTCTTAGAATGACTGAAGAGGCAACCCTTCTCTGTGGCACACACAGGCTGGTCCTTGGCTCTCATCTTCACTGCATGTTGAGCTGCTGCCACTCCCCTTTTTATTTTTACAACTTTCCAACAATACTGGCTTCTTGGAGTTTGTTGCTCTTGCCCAAACTCTATCTAGCTTCAGGTACTTTTCACATACGTTCTCTAGTGCCTGGAATGTTCTTGCCAGCTCTTCACTTGATCAACATTTCTGATCATTTAGGTCTCAGCTTAAAAGTTTGTAGCTTGGGAGAGACAGCCAAGATGGCAGAGTAAAAGGACCCTCAACTCATCACCTCTCAAAAGCCTGCCAAACTCAGGACAATCTGCAGAACGATCATTGTTAAAAAAGATTGGGCCAGGAAAGATCTTTTACACCTAAAGACATGAAGAAAGAACCACAACAAGACTAGTAGGAGAGGCAGACTCACAATATAATGAAATCTTACACTTTGTGAGTCAAGTGGGTGACCCACAAACTGGAGGATAAATATATTAGAGGTTCACCCACAGGAGTGAGAGTTCTGAGACCCACGTCAGGAGTCTAAGCCTCCATAACATTTGGCTTTGAGGGCCAGTGGAGTTGACTGCAGGAGCTCCATAGGACTGGGGAAAATAGAGACTCCACTTTTAAAGGATGTACACCAAAATCTCACATGTACCAGGCCCAAGGGCAAAAGCAATAATTTATAGAAGCCTGGGCCAGATGTACCTACTGGTTTTGGAGGGTTTCCTGGAGAGCTAGGAGGTTCCTGTGGCTCACCCTAGAGATGTAGCCACTGGTGATTTATATATCAGAAAGTATTCATCTGTGTGAACCCTCCTGGAGGCTGACATCTTGACATCAAGACCTGCTCCATCCAACAGCCTGTAGGCTTCAGTCCTGGGATGCCAAACAACAAATTGGGCAGGGAAATAGACTTACCCATCAGCCAACAGGCTGCCTAAAGATTTCCTGAGTCTACAGCCACGTCTAGACATGCCCCTAGACATGGTCTTGCCCACCAGAGGGAGAAGACTCTGCTTCACCCACTGAGGGGCGGGCACTGGCCCCCTGTTGCCAGGAGCCCTGCACAAGCCTCTAGACCAGTCTCTCCAAGAGGCAGACACCAGAAGAAAGAGAACTTCAGCCTTGCAGTCTTAAGACTGAGTCTGCAAACTCAGGCCAGACAGTACCCTTGAACCAACTGGCCCTGGGTTCTTGGCTGATGAGAGGGGACTGCACTGCTGGAACACATAGGATGTCTCCTACAAAAGGTCACTTCTCCAAGGTCGAGAAATGTAACTAAACTATCAGATACATAAAAATGCAAATAGTAGTTTAGACAAAAGGAGGCAACAGAGGACTAGGTTTCAGATGAAGGAAAAAGAGAAAACCCTAGAAGAAGAACTAAGAGATGTGGAGATAGGCAATCTACCTGAGAAAGAATTCAGAGTAATGATCATAAAGATGGTCAAAGAACTCAGCAGGAGAATGAATTCTCAGACAGAGAAAAATAGAAAATTTTAACAATGAATTAAAAAATATAAAGAATAAACAGAATTTAAGAATATAATAACTGAAATAAAAACTATACTGCAAAATCAATAGTACCCTCAATGAGGCAGAAGGATAAACCAGTGAGCTGGAAAACAGAGTAGTGGAAATCATGGCTGTTGAACAGAAAAAAGAAAAAATGAGAAGAGATGAGGACAGTATAAGAGACCCGTGGGACAACATCAAACACACTAATATTCATCTTGTAGGGGGACCAGAAGGAGAAGAGAGAGAAGAAATGGCCTGAGGAAATATCTGAAGAGATCATAGCTTAAAATGTCTTTAACCTGGAAAACGAAAGAGTCACCTAAGTCCAGGAAGTGCAGAGAGTCCCATATTAGATTAACCCAAAAGGGAATACAGCAAGACACATTGCAATCAAAATGAAAACATTAGAGATAAATAGAGAATATTAAAAACAGCAAGAGAAAAGTAACAAATAGCATACTACAGAACTCCCATAAGGTCATCACCTAATTTTTCAATAGAAACTCTGCAGGCCGGAAGGGAATGGAAAGATATATTTAAAGTGATGAAAGAGAAAAACATACAACCAAGAATTCTCTACCCAGTGCAGCTCTTATTCAGATTTTAAGAGGATATCAAAAGCTTTACAGACAAGAAAAAAAAAAAAAGCTAAAAGAATTCAGCATCACCAAACCAGCTTTACTACAAATGCTAAAAGAATTTGTATAGGTGGGAAAGAAAATGTCACTACTAGAAACAAGAAATTACAAAATGGAAAAGCTCACTGGTAAAGGCAAATATATAATAAAGGTAGGAAATCATCCACACATTAAGCTAGGGTGGTTAAAAGACAAAAGTAGTAAAATAATTTGTATTCACAATAAACAGTTAAAGGATATATAAGACAGTTAGATGTAAAATTTTACAATTACATGTAAAGTATAACATGAGAAACAGTAATCATGAGGGGAGGAGAGTACAAATACAAGGTATCTAAAATGCATTTGAAATTAAGAGATCAGCATATATATACAAAGAAAGAGAGAGACTGTTATACAAAAACTTCATGGTAACTGTAAACCAAAAATCTATAATAGATACATACATAAAAGAAAAAAGGAATCCAAACATAACACTAAAGAGAAGGGAACAAAAGAAGAAAGGGGGAAAAAAGATCTACAAAACAATTAATAAAACGGCAATAGAAACACACATTTTGAAAATTACCTTAAATGTAAATAGATCAGTGCTCCAACCAAAAGACATGGACTGGATGAACGGCTGCAAAAAGAGGATCTGTATACATGCTGCCTGCAAGAGACTCGCTTTAGATCTAGAGATACATACAGACTGAAAATGAAGGGATGGGAAAAGGTATCCCGTGCAAATGGGAATCAGAAGAAAGCTAGAGTAGCAATACTTACAGAAGACAAAATAGACTTTAAAATGAAGACTGTTACAAGCGATAAAGAAGGACACTACAAAATGATCAAAAGATCAATCCAAGAAGAAGATATAAAAATTGTAAATGTATATATGCCCAACATAGGTACACCTCAGTATACAAGTAAATGTTTGTTAATAGACATAAAGGGGAAATGGACAGTAACACAATAATACTGGGAGAATTTAACACCCCATTTACATTAATGGACAGATCACCCAGACAGAAAATCAATACGGAAACAGGCTTTAAATGGCACATTAGACCAGATGGACTTAATTGATATTTATAGAGAATTCCATCTGAAAGTAGTAGAATACACATTCTTTTCAAGTGCACGTGGAACATTCTCCAGTGTAGATCACATGCTGGGCTACAAACCAACCCTCAGGAAATTTAAGGAAACTGAAACCATATCAAGCATCTTTATTGACCACAATGCTATGAGACTAGAAATCAACTACAAGGAAAAAAAACTGCAAAAACCACAGACGTGTGGAGACTAAACAACATTCTACTAAACAATCAATGGATCACAAAGAAATCAAAGAGGAAATCAAAAAGAAAATCTAATAAAACTCAAAGTTAGTAGAAGGAAAGAAATAATAAAGATTGGAGCAGAACTAAATGAAATAGAAATGAAGAAAGCAATCAAAAAGTTCAATGAACCTGAAAGCTTGTTCTTTGAAAAGATGAAATTCTTAAACCTTTAACCAGACTCATCAAGAAAAAAGAGAGAGGGCCCAAATCAATAATCTTTGATAATGAAAAGAAGTTATAACCAACACTAAAGAAATAAAAAGGTTCATAAGGGACTACTATGAGCAGCTATATGCCAATAAAATGAGCAACCTAGAAGAAATGGACAACTTCTTAGAAAGGTATACTCTCCCAAGACTGAAGCAGGAAGAAATAGAAAATATAAACAGATCAATTACCAGTACTGAAGTTGAATCAGTGATTTTAAAACATCCAGGACCAGATGGCTTCACAGGTGAATTCTACCAACATTTAGAAAAGAGTTAATACCTATTCTTTTGTAACTATTCCAAAAAGTTGCAGAGTAACTCATTCTATGGGCCCACCATCATCCTGATACCAAAACCAGACAAAGATGTCACAAAAATATCAGCAAATTCATCAATGTGATATACCACATTAACAAATTGAAGAATAAAAACTATATGATCATAATCTCAATAGATGAAGAAAATGTTTTTTATAAAATTCAACATTCATTTATGATTTAAAAAATCTTCAGAAAGTGAGCATAGAGGGAACATAACATAATAAAGGCCTTATATGACAAACCCATATATAACAACACTTGAATGGAGACATGGTGAAAGCATTTTCTCTAAGATCAGGAATAAGACAAGAATGCCTACTCTCACCACTTTTATTCAACATAACTTTGAAAATCCTAGCCACAGCAATCAGAGAAAAAAAGAAATAAATCCAAATTGAAAAAGAAAAAACTGTCAGTTTGCAGATGACACGATGCCATACACAGAAAATCCTAAAGACACTACCAGAAAATTACTAAGTCTCAGCAATGAATTCAGTAAAGTTTCTGGTTACAAAATTAACACACAGAAATCTCTTGCATTTCTATACACTAGTAACACAATATTATAAAGAGAAATTAAGGAAACAATCCCAATTATCATTGCATCAAAAGGAATAAATATCTTGAAATAAACCTACCTCAGGAGGCAGAAGTACTACCCTTTGAAAACTATAAGACGTTGATGAAAGAAATTGAAGATGACAAGAACAGATGGAAAGATACATGTGTTCTTGGATTAGAAGAATCAATATTTTTAGATTTCTAAACTTTTACTTTAATAAATTAACTGTTACAATTGGATTCAAGGTGATGTCACAGATGACTAAATTTTCTCAAGTTGAATAAATAGCTGAAGTGTAGATCCAGCAGTGTTAAGAAGTTTCTCTGCTAAACTGCTGCTGCTAAGTCCCTTCAGTCGTGTCCTACTCTGTGCGACCCCATAGACGGCAGCCCACCAGGCTCCCCCATCCCTGGGATTCTACAGGCAAGAACACTGGAGTGGGTTGCCATTTCCTTCTCCAATGCATGAAAGTGAAAAGTGAAAGTGAAGTCGCTCAGTCGTGTCCGACTCTTAGCGACCCCATGGACTGCAACCTACCAGGCTCCTCCGTCCATGGGATTTTCCAGACAAGAGTACTGGAGTGGGGTGCCATCACCTTCTCCATTTTGTGGCTGAGTAG
>NW_011494629.1:4393991-4394713 GCF_000754665.1 Bison bison bison
AGAGGGTGGTCACCACGTCCGGTTTCCTAAATTTCCATGTCATGTGGGAAGTCCAAAAGTTTGTGATCAGTGCCCCTGGGTATTTTCATCTGTCTTAGTTGAGGGCTGTGGCGAGTGACCGAACATAATAAAAAAAAAAATAGGGGCAAGGAAACAAAGCCAAGGTTGACATTTGGAGCAAACTTGTGCCTTCTGGAAAGCAAGGTTAGTTATTTAAGGCACATTCGCCACCTTGAAGGCCCTTCTCTTGCACAAGGACCGTGTAGGCCACAGACAGCCCCAAGAACCCGCAGCCGGGACCACACGGGCAGAGCCCTTGACCAGCGGGATGACCACCCTCTGAAGCCAGAGGAGCGCCAGCGCGGACAGCGTGTGTGGGAGGCTCAGGCCCCGCTGTGTGCCCCCTGGCTCTGTCACCACACAGCTTCCCCAAGTCTTGAGCTACCCTGCAGATTGTTTGACTTTTGCCCCTACTGACCACTTCTTTGTAAGTGAGAAGGAGTGGCTCTCTTTGAAGATGGGATACTCAAGGAGGCCTAACCACAAAAACTATCCCCAGAGAGGTTTTCTTTGCTACTCGTCTAAAGCAGAGATCAATTTAAGAAAAAAAGAAGCAACAAACCAGCAAACACTCCCTGTGCCCCTGCAAATATTCTCCCGAGATAGGCCATCTGAAAAAAAAAAAAAAAAAGAAACCTGTTTTATTGTCTCGCCAGGAATAT
>NW_011494629.1:4394813-4421342 GCF_000754665.1 Bison bison bison
ACCAGGCTCCCCCATCCCTGGGATTCTACAGGCAAGAACACTGGAGTGGGTTGCCATTTCCTTCTCCAATGCATGAAAGTGAAAAGTGAAAGTGAAGTCGCTCAGTCGTGTCCGACTCTTAGCGACCCCATGGACTGCAACCTACCAGGCTCCTCCGTCCATGGGATTTTCCAGACAAGAGTACTGGAGTGGGGTGCCATCACCTTCTCCATTTTGTGGCTGAGTAGTATTCTATTTTATGTATGTATCACAGCTTCTTTATCCATTTATCTGTTGATGGACATCTAGGTTGCTTCCTTTCCTAGCTATTGTAAATAGTGCTGCAATGAACATTGGTGGCACATGTGTCTTTTTCAGTTTTGATTTCTTCAGGGTATATGCCTAGAAGTGGTATTGTGAGTCATATGGTTGTTTTATTCCTAGTTTTTTTAAGGAATCTCCATACTGTCTTCCATCGTGGCTGTATAAGTTTATGTTCCCGCCAGAAGTGCAAGAGGGTTCCCTTTTCTCCACACCCTTTCCAGCACTTATTGTTTGTGGATATTTTAATTATGGCTATTCTGACTGGTGTGAGGTGATATATATGCATTTCTCTAATAATGAGTGATGTTGAGCATCTCTTCATGTGTTTATTACCCATCCTCACGTCTTCTTTGGAGAAATGTCTGTTTAAGTCTTTGCCCCACTTTTTGATTGGGTTGTTTGTTTTTCTGGTATTGAGTTGTATGAGCTGCTTGTGTATTTTGGAAATTAATCTTTGTCAATTGTTTCCTTTGCTTTTATTTTCTCCCATACTAAGGGTTGTCTTTTCACCTTGTTTATAGTTTCCTTTACTGTGTAGAAGTTTTAAAGTTTAATTAGGTCCCATTTATTTATTTTTGTTTTTATTTCCATTATTCTAGGATGTGGGTCATAAAGGGTCTTGCTATGATTTACGTCATACAGCATTCTGCCTATGTTTTCTTCTAAGAGTTTTATATTTTCTGGTCTTATGTTTAGATCTTTAATCCATTTTGAGTTTATCTTTTTGTATGGTGTCAGGAAGTGTTCTAATTTCATTCTTTTGCATGCAGTTGCCCAGTTCTTCCAGCACCACTTATTGAAGAGACTATCTTTTCCCATTGTATATTCTTACCTTCTTTGTCAAAGATAAGGTACCCACAGGTGTGAGGGTTTATCTCTGGGTTTTCTATCTTGTTCCATTGGTCTATACTTCTGTTTTTGTGCCAGTACCATACTGTCTTAATGACTGTAGCTTTATAGTATAGTCTGAAATCAGGTAAGTTGATTCCTCCAGTTCCATTCTTCTTTCTCAAGATCGCTTTGACTATTTGGGGTCTTTTGTGTTTCCATATGGATTGTGAAATTTTTTGTTCTAGTTCTGTGAAAAATGCCATTGGTAATTTGATAGGAATTGCATTGAATTTGTAGATTGTGTCTGGTAGTACAGTCATTTTCACAATATTGATTCTAGAAGAATGAATATCTTTTAAATGACCATATTATGCAAGACAACCTACAGATTCAATGAAAATGGCATTTTTCACAGAACTAGACAAAACACTTAAAATTTTGTATGGAAATACAAAAGACCCCAAATAGCCAAAACAGTCTTGAGAAAGAAGAATGGAGCTACAGAAATCATGCTCTCTAACTTCAGACTTTATTACAAAGCTACAGTAATTAAGGCAGTATGGTACAGGCACAAAAACAGACACAGAGACCAATATAATAGGATAGAAAGCCAAGAAATAAATCCATGCAATTATGGTCAGTTCATCTATGATGAAGGAGGCAAGAATATACAACAGAAAAAGTCTCTTCAATAAGTGGTGCTGGGAAAAGTAGAGAGCTACATGTAAAGGAATAAAATTAGAAATTCTCTAATAGCATATACAAAAATAAACTCAAAATGGATTAAAGACTTTAGTGCAAGACTGGATACTATAAAACTCCTAGAGGAAAACATAGGCAGTATACTTTTTGACATATAGCAATCCTTTTTTTGGATTCATCTCCTAGATTAATGGAAATAAAATAGATAAATATTTAATATAAAATAGATAAATAAATAAAATAGAGAAATGGGGCCTAATTATACTGAAAAACTTTTACACAGCAAAGAAAACCATAAAACAAAAAGATAACATACAGGCTAGGGGAAAATATTTGCAAATGATGCTACCAACAAGGGGTTAGTTTCCAAAATATACTCTTCAGCTTAATATTAAAACAACAACAACAACAAGGAACCCAATAAAAAAATGGGCAGAAGACCTAAATAGACATTTCTCCAAATAAGATATACAAATGGCCCACAGGCTCATGAAAAGATAATCAATATGGCTAACTGTTAGAGAAACACAAACCAAACACCTTCAGAATGGCCATCAGTAAAAAGTCTATAAAAAGAAGACTTTGGAGAGGGTGTAGAGAAAAGGGAACCCTCCAACACTGTTTGTGGGAGTGTAAATTGGTACAACCACCATGGAGAACAGTATGGGGGTTCTTTTAAAAGAACCTGGGGGCGTATATCTGGAGAGAATTCTAATTCAAAAAGATGCATGCACCCCCATGTTTATAGCAGTGTTATTTACAGTACCCAAGACCTGGAAGCAACCTATGTGTCGACTGACAGACAAATGGATAAAGAAGATATGGTATACACATCTACAGCAGAATAATAGTCATCCATAAAAAGAATGGAATATTGCCATTTGCAACAACAGAGAAAAACAAATACCATATGATACCATTTATATGTGGAATCTAAAAAAAAGAAAGAAATGAAGTTATTTACAAAACAGAAATAGACTCAGAGACATAGAAAACAAACTTACAGTTACCAAAAAAACTGTATGGTTATTTATAGTTGGGGGTGGGAGGATAAGAAGTTAAGAATTTGGGATTAGCATACACACACTACTATATACAAAACAGATAACCAACAAGGATATAGTGTATAGCGTAGGAAACTAAATTCAATATCTTGTCATAACCTATAATAGAAAATAATTTGAAAAAGAATATAAACATACATGTGTATAACTGAATCACTTTGTTAAACACCTGACACCAACACATTGTAAATTAACTATGCTTCAATTAAAAAATAGCTAATAAAAAATATAAAAGCTGGCACAAGGTAATACTAGATTGAGTGCATACTCAATCACTTTAGTCACGTCTGATTCTTTGTGATCCTATGGACTGTAGCCCATCAGGCTCTTCTGTCCATGGAATTCTCCAGGCAAGAATACTGGAGTGGGTTGCCATTTCCTTCTCCAGGGGATCTTCCCGACCCAGGATTGAATCTGTATCTCCTGCATTGCAGGTGGATTTTTTACCCACTGAGCCACCTGGGAAGCCCATAGATACCAGATCAATGGCACATACAATAAATGGTCAGAGGTCAAAGAAGACAGAAGCTACTTTTTAAAAAAGTTTGCAGCTTGAAGGAAATATGGAGGCGATTCTGGAAAGGGTGATGGGAGGCTAAGTGTCAGGCAAGAATTTATAGGAAGGTTGCATACTGTGGGTGGCGGTCTAAATCAGCCCTATAAGGTACTGCCGGGGCATGGTTGGATGCAGATATAGTCCAGGCCAGTGGACCAGTTAGAAGGTGATGCAGTAATCCAGGTAAGAGTTTTAAAAGGGCCTGACTGGGGAGGTGACAGGGGACTATTAGGGAATAGGTTGTGGGTATTGGTCCATCTGTGATTGCTGACACAAAATTATCTGAGAACCTGTGTCTGAAGTAGAGGAAAACTCTTGCACTAGTTGCTTTTTTATTTTCTGAATCCCTCACTCAGTCCTACCCCTTCTCCCCCTCGCCCCTGGCCCAACCAAAGAAGGGTGGAGGGAGTGGCTGGTATTTCCAATTTATATGATTCTATGGGATCATTTTGCATCTATGATTTTGGTTGGCTGCCCAGCCTGTCTTGCCTAGGATTTGGGGTAAATTACATTGCTTCCCTGGTGGCTCAGCCGTAAAGAATCTGCCTGTAACGCAGGAGTCTGTCTGCAATGCAGGAGACACAAATTCGAACTCTGAGTTGGGAAGAGTCTCTTGAAAAGGAAATGGCAACCTATTCCAGTATTCTTGCCTGGGAATCCCACAGACAGAGGAGCCTACAGTCCACGGGATTGCAAGAGTCAGACATGATTTAGCGGCTAAACCACCACAACCATTGCTTAGGTTAAAGCAACTCTAGTGTCTTGCACGTGTACTTGAATAAATCTTCAAGGGCGGAAAGTTGCCAACTTCCTCCAGAGGAAGAGCTGTAAGATTCCCATGGATCTTTTGGGGGGCACCCATCAGGGCGATTCGGGGAGACTATTCTCCAAGGGCAACCTGGTGAAACATCCTGGGACCAGTTGTCTTACACCACAGCCAACTAAAAATCTCCAGGAAATAATATGAAACATTACTTACCAAAAATAGTAATGGTGGGAAGAAAGCCTAAAGCAAGAACCAGCTCTCCTTCATGTGCTTTTGCACACCATGTATTTAAAGTCTGTGTCCACATTGTTGACTGACACTGAATTTTTCTTTTAGTGATTTTCTTCATTGTAAAGGCTTGTCTCAACTCAGTGCATCAGCTGCCCTTCGTGTCCGTGGTTTGTTTAGTGTCTGGTGAGTAACAAGCTATTCCAGGTTTGTGCAGAGGCAGAAGTCTTACCTATTTTTTCCCTTAGCTTGAATCAATCTACTAATTAGTTTCACTAATTTATAACTCTTCATTCACTCTTGAATGTGCAAAGCCATGTTTAGTGTGGAATTAAAAGAAAATGCTAGTTTTGAGGGATAGACCTGCAGCCTCTAACAAAAAACGCAAGTATAGGGGTAAACAAGGAGTCTCTGGCCTCTGTCTGGATCATAATGTGCTTAAATGCTTATAGAAATGGAGGGTTTAGGGCATTTTAACTTTTATGATGCTTAAGACATGAAAAAAACCACAATTAGATGCTTTGAAAAAAATAGGCACGATGGTACTTCCTACAGATACCTTTTGGTGGACAGTGAATGATTTATTATTCCAGAGGACGGGCCCAAACCCTGAGTAAATTCACAATTGAGCAGATCACTTTATTTTATATAATACAAGCCAAGATTTGCCCTCAAGAAGATCAAAGGAAGGAGGCTGGGGTTGATCCATTTGTGGTATCATACTCTCTCATCTTGTGGCTCATTCTTTTAAGATTTGGAGATAACAAGGGGGATGTAGGGTTTTGAATGAGACTTACTTTGTAGATTTCACCACCACCGCGCTCCCCCGACCAGCGCCCCACAACACACACACATTTTAATCTTTGTATGAAGCTCAGAAAATATCCATGAGTTTTTTCAGGGGCTTAAAATGTTTTTTCCACATTTTATTCTCTGTTTTTTCAATTGAATTATAAGTGATTTAATAGATAATATGTATAATATAAAAAATATGCAGTATTTAAAAGTATATACAATGAACAGTAAATTACCTCCTAACCCTGTCCCCTAACCAACCTTTGTTCAGTTACTTTTATCTCTTTCCAGAGACGACCCCCACGTAGAGACATATGTGTGTGAATGTGAATACACATGTTCAGACATGTGCTAAAGAATGTAGCCGATGGCATGTTATAACCACTGTTCTGCACCATTCATTGTTTACCTAAACAGGATTCTTTGGGATTGAAATTAAACCAATAAATAAATGAGCCCAACTAGGAAACTCTCTTCTGTGAAATATGTTACTAGTAGCAGCAAGTATTGGGGGTGGATTGCTCTGCTTGTTGGGGGCGGATTGTTCTGCTTGTTACATATTTCAGCTGCTGAAGGCAAAGAACTGTTATGTACCTATTTTCCAGTTTTCTTTTGGCTTTTCTTCTTCAGCTTCCTTCCATTTCCTTGTGTTGTTTAATGTCTCTCATTTTTCCTTCTTTTTGCTTTCATGGCTATTTTGCTTTTCCCTCTTTTGTCTCTTGCACATTCTCTCTTTATTTCAGCTTGTTCCCCTAAGAGCTGTTCTTGCTCCCTCTGACATGTTTTCATTTCTTTCTGCTGATTTTCCTTCTTCGTAAAGATTTAGTCCAGCTTTGCATGAGGCAGTCCCTTCATGTCAGTGATTGACACAAGATGCTCTTTTTTGGCAATTGGAGGTCTTTCTTTTTGGTAAAATGTATTAGTCCAAGAGGGTTCTGCTTGGAACTGATGTTATTTCTGGTCTGTAGGGAAGTATTGCTCATCCTTTCAGCTTTCCAGCTGTGTGGAAGGGAAGGAGATTGAAATGACTTAACCCAGAATGTCAGAAGGGAAGTTAGTGATTAAGTGAGATAAGTATTTGTCACCATTCTGTCCCCCTTATACCTACAATAAGCAGTTGTCTGTGAGAGACAGGGAGAAGGGAAAACCAAATAGGCAGAGAAGCAAAAAGAAGGGAAGACAAGAGACACTGAAAAACCATGAGAAAGTGGCTGCTAGTAATAGAAGGAAGCTCTGCCAGAAAGTCCAGCAAGCCGGAGGAGGTCATTGCAAATGGAGATGACTCAGTGCACCACACCTTTAGGTCTTGAGGAGGCAGGATTTCCCCTCTCTGTCCTTGTATTGACCCTGCGTTCAAACATCAGTTACAAGTGCTGCGTCATGGGCCCAGGGATAGAGAGTGATGTGGACCAGCAGACGAGGCAGGTCAGTGGACTCCCTGTGCTGCTCCGCCCAGGACCCTCTAGAAGGCAAGAGGTGCTGGGTGGATGTTCTCCCCTTGGGTGTAGCCAGGAGAGAAAGGGGTTCCACAAAAGTGGTTTGGACACATCCTTCAGGCTTTGCTCGAGGTCCCCTCATTAAAGCCATCCCCAACCACTCTGCTTCCCACACCGATATTCCTGACCCACTCAGCATTGTTTTTCTCCTTAGCATTTGGAGAAAGTGCTAAGGAGGTAGCTAACATGATATTTTCCTTGCTGTTTTATTTTATAGGACTTCCCATCTTCCTTCATTAGAATATAAACTACAGGGCAAAGTTGTTACTGTTTTAGTCTGTTTTTTTCTTTTCTTTTTAATTCTCATTTTATTCACTGAAGCATTCCCAGTTCTCAGAACATGGCCTCACATAGCAGGCACTCATTAAGCATTTGTTGAATGAATGCGTATTTGTGTGTTCAGTTGCTCAGGAGTGTCCCATGTCCGACTATTTGTAGGCGTGTCCGATTCTTTGAGACCCTATGGACTGGGGCTTGCCAGGTTCCTCTGCTCAAGGAATTTTATAGGCAAGAATATTGGAGTGTGTTGCCATTTCCCTCTTCAAGGCATCTTCCCAACCCAGGGATCAAAACAGCATCTCCTGCATCTCCTACATTGACAAGCAGATTCTTTACCACTGAGCCACCCAGGGAGCCCATTGAATGAATGAACAGACAGTTAATATGAGGACACTTTGTGATATAACCAGGACAGGGAGAGCATGGTTGTTTCCTTAGCAAAATTATGCCAGGCTTATGGTTCTGTAAGAAATATGGCCAACATCATATTAACTGAAGGAGCATGAATCTCTTAGTACAGATTAGAAAGGAGCATCTTAGGAATGACATCAATCCTTGGTGAAGCATAACATGCTTGCTTTTGGATGTTCTGAGAGCAAGCCAGTCGCTGCTGAGTGGAAGCTGCTGGTTGTTCCCCTGGGCTTGCTCCCCTACCTAGAGCCATCTCTGAGAGGCTTCAAGGCCTGGGACTTCCTCCCCTGAAGGGAGGGATGACTGCTCTCAGGGATGAAGACAGAATGAGCAGAGAATGTGAACAGCTCGAGTTCTGCCTTCCTGAAAGGAGTGAAGCCTAAGGGGGTGACCCCAGCCCCATCACACCCACTGCACCCACCGCTCCAGTGTGGCCTTGGGCAAAGTCTTCCCCAAAGCAGACTTCCTCAGAGGAAAACATTCTGGGTCACAAGTTTGATTTTCTCATCCTCCTCTGGGACCCGGGACAGGCCTCATATTCTGTTTACCTCGGGCAGCACGACCTCCTCAGTCATCCTCAACTTTCACGACTCCAAGACTTCTCTCCCCATACTCTGGGGGGGCTCTTGGTCTGAGATGACCTGGGCCCCTGCACCCTGAGTCCCCTCTGAGTGTTGTCCTGGTACCTGGCCTTTGCAGGGGTGGGGATGAGGGGGCTAGCCATGGAGAGCAGGGTGTCCTGCTTGCTGTGCTAGTACAGGTTTTCTCCTATACTCTGGGCCCTCAGGGAGAGAGGTGGAGTCTGTGGCTTCCTTATTCCCCGTGTCTGTCTGCCTCTCAGTGTATCTGTTCCTCCTCCTGCCAGTTTCCCTGATTCTTTGAAGATCAAGACATGGATCTGTGCCCCCTCTGAGTCCTCCTTACAGTTATGCTGAGATTCCTGGTGCTGGTCTTCTGGTTCCTCCTGGGTACAGATGGGGGCCTATAATCTTCCTCCCAAGCCTAGCTCACGCTCTTTCTCAGGGACTTCAATATCCACATAGATGGCACATCAAAACCCTTGGCTACTTGTCCTTGACACTTTACTAAGTAGCCTTTCTTTACTTCCACTTTAACCATCTGCTCCCAAGGTCACACCCTGGATCTTGTCTTTTGCAAAAGTTGTTTTATCCAAATCTCATTTTCAAACATGCAATTCTCTGACAAGCACTCCCTATTGTTTTAGTCTTCTCATTGCTAAAATGCCTTCTTTATGGGAGTTCTAATCTGTCACCGGAGAAGGCGATGGCACCCAATCCAGTACTCTTGCCTGGAAAATCCCATGGACGGAGGAGCCTGGTAGGCTGCAGTCCATGGGGTCACTAAGTCGGACACGACTGAAGTGACTTAGCAGCAGCAGCAGCAATCTGTCACACCCTATACTTTCTACCTAACATCTGCTCATAGGCATTTAACTCACTACCTGCTTAGATTCCATGTTTATATGTGTAGTCATTGCCTTGTTTGTGAGAGCATTCTTTTTGAATGCTCTGAAAGGCAGATTATATTTTCCAAACCATGTAGCCCTTCCACATGCTCTCCTACAATGTGACCTTATCACTGTCAATTGAGAGATGAAGTCAGACTCCCTGCCCTTGAATCTAGACTGGCTCATGATCTGATTGTAATTAAAAGGATGCAGTAGAAACAATGAGTAAATTCCAAAAGTAGCTTAGAAATGGCCATCCAGCTGCCCCCTGGTTCTTTTCAGATAATCACTCTAAGGAAGTCAGCCAACCAAGTCAGGATTCCAATCACCCTGAAACTTCCATGCTAAAAAGACCATGTATAGGGTCTTGAATCATTATTAGTCCTTGTGAACCCAGCCTCCAAGGTGCCAGACATGCAAGTGAAGTGGTCTTAGATGCTTCAGACTAGTCTATTTGCCAACTGGGTACCACTGAGTGATGTTTGGCATGTCCTCAGGAGCGGAAGAATCATTCATCTGAGCCCTGCCTGAATTTCTGACTGTGAAACATAAAAAAAAAAAAAATCATAGTTCTTTTAAGCCACTAGAACTTTGGACAATTTTTCACCCAGTAATCAAAATAGGAATATTCTACTTAAAATCCCACACTTGGTTGAACCCAATCATATGGTTTCTGTGTTCCTATCCCTGAGCCACTGGAGAAAATGACAAAGTAGGGATGACTGGTTTCACTTTAAACATCCAGGGGATACCATATCTGACCATTCTCCGAAGCTTCAGTGAGCTTGTTCCTCCCTGAATCATCAGTTTCAAACCTTCCCTTTTGCCTCAAATCTCTTCCACTTTCTCCTTCCTCAAATCATCAGAGAAGAGATGTCAAACGGGCAGCTGGATATGTGAGTCTGAAGTTTCAGGGAAAGGCTGGGGATAGAGGTAAAAATTTGAGAGTCATCAAAGTATAAGTGACATTTAAAATTACAAAACTAGATAATATCACAGTTTGAATAGGGTTTGGATGGAGAAGAGAAGGAAATCAAGATCTCAAAGGTTTAGAAATACAGTAGAGGTCAACAGAATGGATTGAGAAAGATGGCTATGGGGGTTGAGTAAAACCAGGAGAGGGTAGTGTTTCAAAGAGAGAGAGAGCGGAGGACTTTTGCAAGGCAAGTCCCAAGTAGGTGAAAAGAGGTAAGGGAAAGAGGAAATGGAGGGACTTGTCTTTGACATCTGGAGCTCTCTCCGTGGTCATGGGAAGTAACAGAGAGATGTGCACAGGTGCTTCTAGATTCCAGATTACATGGTGGGAAGGCAAGGGCACTCCTGACTCATGTGTTTAACTTCTGTGAAAGGATGCATGTTTAATAGACATTTCAGCCCTAATAAATACAAGTCCTTCCTCATCTCCAATGCCTTTCCTGCCTTAGCCTTTCCTAGCTTAGTTAATTTTTCACCATCCACCCAGCTGCTTTGATGAGAAACATTTGGTTCCTTACTCTCACTCACACCCTTCATTCAATCTAACAGCAAGTCCTTCTGCCTCTACCATAAAAACATGCCTCACATCTAGTCCTTTCCCACTGTTTCTGTCAGCCTTGTTCAAGCCTCCTTCAATTATCACCTGATTACTGCTCTTGCTTATCTCTCCCCACTCCGCCAAATCCATTATCCACAGTGCTCTCAAAAAGGAGAAGTTTAAAAATCATAATCATATTTATCAGCCTCCACTTAAAACTTTCCAGTTCCATCACACAAAATAAAATCCCAACTCCACGGGCATTGATTGGCATTGATTTTGGATTTGGTAAACTGATAACTTAGCAGGAGAAGTGAGGGGGCCAAGACCCTGATAATCACCTTCCCAAAGCAGACAGGTCGTAAAACCCAGGTTACCACTGGGATTATTTTTGAAGTTGTGGGTATAGTTTAAGGCTGTTCTGGCCACAGGAATGAGGTCTTGTAAGACAACGGGATAGGCTCATACTGAGAAAATAGTTCTAGTAGCCTAGTGGTAAGGATACCATCTACCCTTTCCCATCATCAGGCCTATCTGCTCATGGAGAGGCGAGAGGCCACGGAGTCTATATTTCAATTTCAAAATGTAGGCCCCCTGCTAGGCTTCCACTGATACCATCCTAGCTGGGATGGGGGTGTTGCCTTGATACTGTTCCCCATGTTGCCTCCACTGACCCTGGGGACTGTGATCTTGTAACTGCTGAGTGGTGGTGAAGGCCTGACTCTCCATTGGGCCTCAAAACACTGCCCTAGTGAGGAGGGTTACTGCGGGTTCCAGAGGTAGAAGTCCAGGCTCTCTACGTGGTTTCCCACTGACATGGTAGATGGTGTGAGCATGTAGGGGGAGGGTTTTCAATCTCTCAGTAGGTTGAAAGTTTGAGCTCGCCTCTTGGCCTTCTCTGACACCATCCTGGTGACAATGTTGGGCATCTCGGGCATCTTGTTGGTGGGGATGAACGTCTAGGCTATTCACCCTTTTCCAGCAGAGATTTATGGGGCCTCAGTATTTTCTGTGGTGTTGGATAGAGGACAGCCATTGTTGTCTGAAAGTTCTGTAAAAGACTAAAAGGAAACCTCCAAGAACCTTCCAGTTCTTGCTCCTCTCAAAATTAATCCATGGTCAGAATCCAACTGTGTGGATCACAAGCTGGGGGCTCTGTTGTATAGACACCCTGCACATTTTTCTCCAATCCAAAAATACTAATGAGCACAGACACAAACAACCTTCAAAAAGTTTTCTGTCTTGGAGTAAGTTGCTGTGCTGCTGGGAAAGTGATGCTCAAAGGGAGAGGGCGCTAAGTTTAGTAGCAGTTCTAACATTTTAAAAACACTTAAAAAAAAAAACCCCAAACAAAACCAATTATATGCTAAGGCAATTGTCCAATTCCACCAGTCATATTTTGCCTCAGAATATTCTGACCATACTCCTGATACCTATTAAGCGTATGTGTCCTCAAGAGAGGGATACTCTCTAACAGAGCAGACTCTGCAGGACTGTGATCCTCCAGGGATTCCTCCATTGACACTCCTTTCTTAGTTGGCAGCTGGCTGTCCAGTTGTTGAAACTTCCACTTGGATATGATTAGTATTTCTTTTTAAAGGCTCAGATTGTTGGGTGGTATAAACATTTTGCTTCACCACATCAGACGAACCCTTTTAGATTTAATTTTTAAATCAGATGACTGCAAGTCCTCAAGTTAAGAAATTGATTGTAAATATAATACATTCCCCCGCTTCTGTACCCTGAAGATCAATTCTGGGAGGCTGGCTATTTAAAGATAGATGTTGAGGGTCTATTTAAGCTCCTTGTTGAGCTTAAATAACAGCTCAACAAGGAGACAGTTCAACAGAAGACAATCTCTTCTGATTGGACTTGAAAGTTTTAATGCACCTTAAATTTTACTAAGGCTATTTGTCCAGTTGTGTCTAAAACCTACTGGGCTGATCCCAGGTAATAGTCATGGCAATTTCCGGATGATGATCTAAGGGCTCACTGTGAAAAGGCCCAGCAGCAATGTTCTCGAGGAGACTTAGTCTCTCCAAGAAGATAGGACCTCAATATACGAAAATTGGAATGATGATAAAAGATTCAAATAATTTGAAACCAATGGGTGCCACATGATTAATCAACCAATGACTTGTACATATCTTGCTTTGCAGGAAGGACAGAACTTTTTCCAGTTCTGAGGGGCTGGAGTTTGAACTGATTCAGGGAGAAAAACAAGGTGGGATTCGAAAACATGGACTGGGCAGAGAAGTCAGCCTAGATATGCATGAGGCATATTCCCAGAAGGGGATTAACGCATAGATGTTGGAACCCATATGGGGCTTTCTCAGGCACTGAGAAGACCAGTCTACCTTGGACAGAGGATCAGCTAAACTGAATGAAGGAGAGAAGATTTTTATCAGTGTATGATAGGGGCTAGGATGTGAAAGGCTTTAAAAATCAGGTTGACAATCAGTTAATACTTAATGATCACTCCCCAGGTGTGATGCAATGTTCTAAAGATTTTACAGGTGTTTTGATTCTCATATTATATTGTTATTGTCAATACTAATGTATAGCTGAGAAAGCTGAAAAACTGGGAACTGGTTGGAGTAAGATTGAAGAGCAGGTATGAACTGAGGTCACCTCTGCTTTACGGCCTCTTGTTACTGTTGAGCAGTTTAACCGGTCCTCTTGGCAACAGGGACCTACTGACAAATTTGGTGCCTGGTTCTCTGTGAGGGTCAGGTTCTCTATTAGCTTATGCTGCGTATTCACCTCGCAGTGCTATTGGAAGCTCAGACTTTTCCTGGAACTGCATTTGCATCTTGTTCCTGTGGGACCAAGAAAGGCATTACCGAATCGCTTAGCGCCTAATGCCTGAGACCAGGCGCAGCATGAAGGGCTGAGATGGGCTCTGATCCAGTTGTACAGAATCTCACATCGAGCCTAAAGGAGCCTGTGACCTGGAGTTGGGAAGTCAGTCAGGGGAATAACATTCATTTATTTTTTCCTTCATTCATTCAACCAATATTAAAGTGTCATCTATGTGTTAGGAACTGATCTGGGTATATGGAATATGGGCAATCCAGTCTCATGTAGGTTAACATTAATTAATGAGATAATTTTAGATGTTTATGTGAGGTCAACAGAATAGAGTGATATAATAAGAAGTAAAATAGGTGGTGGTGGGAGGCCTGAATTCATGACGTGTGATGGACCTGAAAGATTCAAAGGGGAGGCCATGTGAAGAATGAGAGGTCTGAATTCTCAGCAGAGGCAACAGAAATACAAAGACCCTGAGGGGAGAGGGAGTCTGATGAGGTGGAAAAAAGAAAGGCCAGTGTGACTGGAGAGGACAGAACAGGAAGGGCAATGAGACATGAAGGCTTGGAGAGGTGGCAGGGTCAGGCTAGCTAGGGCCTTTAGGAGTTTTAGTAAGGAGTTTAAATTTTATTCTCAGTGTGCTGGGAAGTCATTGAAGTTAATGAAGAAGACTCATTTTATTAATACGTCTCTGGAGAGGTTTGAACAAATTTTGTCAAATTGCCCTTCTGAAGAAGAGTCATTGGTGACATATACCTGCTGTTACAGCTAATGGTTAGGTGGGTGAGCACGCTCCCATGAGAAGCCCCCCTAAGGTGAGGCAAAGGGTAGGTTGTCCTGGATTCTTCTCAGTGCCTGGAGACCAGAGGGAGCAGCTCTCGGGAATAGCGGATTAGGCCTCTTGTAGGTTTGGGGCATGCCTCACATAGAGAGGTGGGGTCTGTGCCTGCATCCCTTGAATCTCAGCATATTTGTGACTGTTTTGGCCAAGAGTGTGGTAGAGTGCTGCTGGGGGACTTCTGAGGCTGAATCATAAAAACCAATGCATAAAAAATACTCTTGGAGGCCTGAGCTGCCATGCAGGGAGTCCAGCGTTAGGCCACAGAGGCCATATGGATACAATTCCAGATGAGCCCAGTCTTCCAACCATTCCTGCCAAGGTGCAGGGCTTGACAGTAAAGGGCTTGGTAATCATCTGTCAGCTGGATACCGCTTGGTATTCATCTGTCAGCTGAATATCACTGAGTGAACTTCATGGCTGCTTTATAAGACTGAAGAATTGATCTGCTGAACCCTATACAAATTTCTTAACCATAAAACCAGGCAATATAATAAAATGATGGTTGTTGAAAGCCACTATGACTTGGGAAGATTACACAGAACTATACAAAAAAGATCTTCATGACCTAGAGAACCATGATGGTGTGATCACTCACCTAGAACCAGACATCCTGGAATACGAAGTCAAGTGGGCCTTAGGTATGAACAAAACTAGTGGAGGTGATGGAATTCCAGTTGAGCTATTTCAAATCTTAAAAGATGATGCTATTAAAGTGCTGCACTCGATATGTCAGCAAATTTGGAAAACTCAGTAGTGGCCACAAGACTGGAAAAGGTCCATTTTCATTCCAATCCCAAAGAAGGGCAATGCCAAAAAATGCTCAAACTACCGCACAATTGCACTCATCTCACACGTTAGCAAAGTAATTCTCAAAATTCTCTAAGCCAGGTTTCAATACTATGTGAACCGTGAACTTACAGATATTCAAGCTGGATTTAGAAGAGCTAGAGGAACCAGAGATCAAATTGCCAACATCCATTGGATCATCAAAAGAGGAAGAGAGTTTCAGAAAAAATCTACTTCTGCTTTATTGACTATGCCAAAAGCTTTGACTGTGTGGATCCCAACAAACTGTGGAAAATTCTTTAAGAGATGGGAATACCAGACCACCTGACCTGCCTCCTGAGAAATCTGTATGCAGGTCAGGAAGCAACAGTTAGAACTGGACATGAAACAACAGACTGGTTGCAAATTGGGAAAGGAGTATGTCAAGGTTGTATATTATCACCCTGTTTATTTAACTTATATGCAGAGTACATCATGAGAAATGCTGGGCTGGATGACTGAGCTGAACTGAAGACTTGGGATACTTTGTTAAGGAGCAATAGTAAGGATGATATGAGGACAAGAAAGAATGGCCACACAGGGACAGATTGGCCTGCAGGGTAGACTCCAGTACTCCAGACCTTGGAGTCTGTCTGCATTCTGTCGGCAGAAGGCTGGGTTCTTCAACTATGGCTGCCATGAGGGTTTTACCAGTCCCTGGGGGGAGGGCAGCGACATGCCCAATGGCCAGTGGCTATTCAGGAAGGACCTCAATTATCTCAAGTATATGATTCTTAGGATCATTTCCTCATAGACTGTCCATGAAAACACTGTTCATTGTGTTTACAAGACCCTCAACTACCTTTGGAAGCTAATGCTTTTGGCCAGAAATCAAAAGCAGCAGAATACTAACTCCAGAGCTGCTTCAAGACCTGTTACTTCTCTTCTGTGTCATCTTGGTTTTGAGAACTGAGTCCATTCTGAGACAAAATATGGGCATTGTTTCCAAACAAAATAAATCAAGATTCACAGTCTTTTTTCATAATGAAAGTTTCTGAAAAGAAAAAGCTGTGTTGGTCCCAGGTCTCTGGATTGGTAGGATGACCTCTGGGTTGGCTTCTTTTTCTTTAAACTGGAGTATAATTGCTTTACAATGTTATGTTAGTTTCTTCTGTATGATGAATTGAAACAGGTATAAGTATACATGTATCCCCCCCTCTTGGACCTCTCTCCCATCTCACCTGTGTCACAAAATGAATTTATAAATGAGTGCTTAAGAAAAACCCCGAAAACAGAAGAAAAACATTTCTTTGGCAAAATGATAGTGGGAATGGAGCTAGTTTGCTTTGGGGCAAACTTCTTATAAGGATTCCCTGCGGCTATTCCTAGTCACAAGGTAAACTGGGTTCCCCTTACTTCATTTACGTTTTATAACCGGCTCTTATTGGCCGTGAAACCGTATCTTCACTTCTAAAGGTGAGGAGCCTGAGGACAAAGGCACGATGGCTGACTCAAAGTCAGAGGTGAACAGTGTCCACACAGTTCTTCCCCTGGCACCTGGTTAAGAACCACGGGAGGTAATTCAGCCTGTGCTGTCTCAGACCCTGAGTTCCATAGGTCATTCCATCAGATCTCTGTCAAGAATGAGGTAGTGCCAACAGGTAGAAACTACTAATGGGAATGCAGATTTCTTCTTTCCAGAATTCATTGGCTATACTTTCGCTCTTTTTACCTTTAATCTCTCTTGCACTTCATTACCCACTGTTGAATACTTTGGGGAACATATTTTATACACACATATCTACATATGCATGTATTCCTATTATTTTATCTAAATTTTCCATTGTTCACTGATCCCAACTTGGGATTATCTAATTTAATAGTTAGCAAGTATCCATACTATGAGGACTCTATGGAATTTTAAAAAGTTTAAACTAACAACATAGGTTTCCCATTTCTTGAGTCCATACTTACTGTACTCCCTTAGAGAATTACAAGGTTATCATCAACATGTAGATACAAATGGTTTTAATACATATGAGTTAAATAAAAGAATAGTTCTGGACACTGAATAACAGAAAAATTGGCAGAATGTTAGTTGTTCTTATGTGCCAAGACCTTAAATGTTAATCTTCTTGTGATTCACGATTGTGAGAATCCATACTGTTTTTGTTTGTCTTCCCAGTCTTGATGCTCCATCATAATGCTGCTGACCTATACACTGGGTTACCAGAAACACAGTATTTGACGTATCTTTTTATGAAGCCACCTGGAACTCGCTTTTGAGGAAGGGTCTGCATTTCCTTTTCTGGACAGGGGAAACTGTTGCACTGAAAGGTTAAGTGTCTTGGGTAGATTCGGCAAGCCTGCTGTCTCCTGAGCTCCGCATGCTGTTTCGTTTATTATTTCTCTTTATTGCTTCTGTGCTGGCAATAAAGTAGGGTTATAAAATTAGAGGGTGGTCACCACGTCCGGTTTCCTAAATTTCCATGTCATGTGGGAAGTCCAAAAGTTTGTGATCAGTGCCCCTGGGTATTTTCATCTGTCTTAGTTGAGGGCTGTGGCGAGTGACCAAACATAATTAAAAAAAAAAAAAAAAGAAACCTGTTTTATTGTCTCGCCAGGAATATTTTCTAATGGTATCGATAACTACCTTTGGGTGAGGCCTATGTAATACCCTCTTCTGCAGTTTTTATAACCATTCCATGAGGTAAGAACTGCAATATCCCCATGCTACACAGAAAAGGAGCTAGACCTACTTGTCCAGGGTCACACAGCTGCTAACTCCAGTGGGTGTCTGGCTGACCCTGGAGCTCCTATCCATGACTTCCAGGTTAGGAAGGCCCTTAAACTTAATGTTTTTGGCTGAGGAGTGATATTTCCCCCAGGGGACATTTGGCAATGTCTGGAGATATTTTTGATGGCTGGAACTAGCAACTGGCCAGGGAGGCTACTCAACATTCATAGTTCAAAGGATAGCCTCCACGATGAAGAATTATCTGACTGAAAACAAAATGTGTCCAGACTGAGAAATCCTGCCATAGATGCTTTCTTCTATTTCGTGACATTTAGGTTTAATGCGGTTTACTATGTTGTGAATAATTGTAAAGAGAAGAAACAGTGGAGTGAGAATAAAACAGCTCCCATAAATTGTTACCGAATTGCAATGTCAGCCTGTGCCTTTATGCACAAAACTCTTCAGAAACCGCACCAAAACCACAATACTTTTTCCTTAAAACTTGGGCAAGGTGTGCACACCTAAGGGACTCAATGTCATGGACAATTTACGGTTACTTTCCCGCTATTGTTGAATTCATTCTTTCTTCCCTTTTGGGGATAGCTTCGTCTGGATCTCCAGGAGATTCCGAAGATCGAATGTCGCCCCAGATCCTGGGGTGGAACTTGTTACTGAGAGGTGGGCATGTGACCAAAGCAGAAGGAATGTCCAGATGTTTTCTGGGAATCCTGGAACACAGCTCTCCTCAGGGTGGGTGGGAATGAAGCTTGGCTGTCACGAACAGCTCTGGCCTTTTTCCTACTGTGATGGAAATCTTAGCACCGGTGACCGTCCTACAACCTACCGACCGCTGGTTGGTATCTGTGGTATCCAGGGGTTCACCTTCTATCAGTGGCAGCCTGACTCCTACTTCACCTCCAAGCCATCACTTAAACAGTTCCCTCTGCCTGGAATAGCCTCCCAGGGCTGTTTCCTGTTCTCCAAAGCTCAGCTTCATACTCTCTCCTCCATGAAGCCTTGCTTAAATGCTCTAAATTCGAGTCTGTATATTGACTTTAAGAGTTGAGTTATATAATGCATTTTCATTATTTGCCCAAGTAGATTATAAGACCCTGGAAGGCAGGCTTGTGTCCTATATTTCTCCATATTCTGTACTTGTTGTCTAACAAGTCAGTGGGCTGCAGGCATAGAGCCACACAGGCTGTGAAACTGGAGATCCCATTTTACCTGACTTTTTGGGGAAGAACAGACAGGTGGTTGGGGGAGACAGGCTTTGTGATGCGACACTTCTAAGTTCATCTCTGCCATCCTGGGACCCACACGTTTGTCTTCAAATGGATCTAGCCGGCTCAGCCTATGGCCTTTGTCCTCTTTTCTTCTCTTTCCTTTGTGATCATTTCCTGCTTTTTCCAGCTCCCCCACTTCTGAGCTAGGGAACTGCTAGCTAGAGTTTCACTTTCTGTGCCTCCTTCCTCACCTGAACCTGGCTTGCAGGGAAGTTATGAGGCTTAAAATCCCATGTATTGTGGGTACTCACTGAATGGCAGGTGTTATAAAAAGACACAGGGTGGGTGAATGCAGGGGAAGAAAGGGAGATAAATGGTTTTCATCAACTACTTACTATGAAGTTTTTCAGAGATATGAGTGTCTTATTCATAGTCATTCATTAGACTCTGCTGTCTAGCGTAGTGGTCACTGGCCACAGGTGGCTACAGAGCCCCTGAAACGTGGCTGGTGCAAATTGACAAGTGGTGCAACTGTATAACACACTGGATTTCAGAGTATGAAAAAAGGAATGTACAATATTATTTCTATTTCTTTTTATATGGATTACATGTTGAAGTGATCGTTTGGCTATATTTATAGCCAAATTATAAAATCTATTGTTAAAATAAATTTCAGCTATTTATCTTTTAAATATAGTTACTAGAAAATGTTAAATTATATCTGTGACTCCCATTGTATTTCTACTGGACAGAGCTGGTCTTGGCAGAGCCTTCTGTATTAGGGTTCCTGGATGTTGAATAGAACTTCCAACCCACATTGCATTCACTGTATTGGCTGAAATCTCACTTTAGCAGCCTCATTACTATGCCCTGGGAAATTTTAAGTCTCCCTAGTGGGTTTTAAGCTGCTATCGGTCGTTTCCACCCTAATACTTGTGAATCTTGTGAATGAGCACTGGGTTCCTTTTTTCTTTTGGTGGAAAGCAGGTTGTGGTATGAGAAAGTGGGAAACAGAAGGGTGTAAGGACCCTGAGAACAATGAGTAGGTATGAGTGGGAAAGGTTCCCCACCCAAGTGGGGATGGCACAACTGTGTCTCTACTTCCCACAGTCCTGTCACAATGATCTGCATGTTGCTGGTGAGCCCGCAATAACTGTACAGACTTCGTGATCAGAAGTAAGATTTAAAAGAAGGATTCAACTATACAGGACAATTTCTCATTTGGAGTGATTCTGCAATTCTTCAGTGAGCCTGAAAACCATCACTGGCTGAGTAGCTGTCAGTTCCTTACTAGGTAAGGAGTTTTACTAGGCATTTTTCTTCCCTATCTCTTTTCACAGTGTATTGAGATGGACTCGGAACCATGACTTCACTGACAAGGGAGGAACCTGAAGTTCGGCAGAAAGGCCATGGCTTGCTTTTGATCACACCAAAACCAAAAATCCAAGACAAAATTTGGCTTCTATTATCAAACCACCCAATGGACAGGCTAGATTCTCAAGGGAGGTGACTGCTAATAGATTGTCTCTGGTCCAGAATTTCAATGAAGCACCAAGTCAGAGTGACAGTCATTTGCAAAATGGCCACCTCTGAAATGGCATTGCTTTGGTGAGTCTGGTTTTTTTGCTTTGTACTACTGAAGTGACTTGGATTTCCTGATATAATTCTGAGGACAACATTACTGGTTTTTCCAATCATTTCCTCAGAAAAAACTTAAATGAGGAAAAATAATAAGTAGCTCCCACAGCTAGAGACGTGGAAAAGCTACTGGGCCCCTCTCATACTGTGGGAGCTGTGTTGCCTCTGCTTCCGGGATATTAGTCTTGGGAAGACCAATCTCAGGGAAGATACCAGTCCTTAAATGCAATTTCGCTCTCTTTCTCCCCTCTCTTTAAAATTATCTCCAAGTAAATCAACTCAATTATTTCTTTTTCTTTTTTTTTAGAATATGAAAGGTGACTATATAGTACAGGAAACTCTACTCAATACTCTTGTAATGACCAATATGGGAAAAGAATCTAAAAAAGGATGGAAATATGTATATCTGATTTACTTTGCTGCATACCTGAAACTAAGACAACATTGTAAATCAACTACATTCCAATAAAAAGATATATGTATAAACAAGTCGCACACACACAAGAATATGAAAGATGATAAGATAGCCTCTTAGAACAGAGCTTAATCTCAGGGAGAAATAGTGAACTTAGCTCCCCTGGTTTATAAAGAAAGCTTGAAGGGAATGTCCCTTGTTAAAATTTCTCTTGTTAAAAAGTCGAGAAGCCAGAAAATGTTACTGAACAATGGTTTTTCACACAAAAGGAGGCTTCTGTCAGTACTTCCCATCTGAGCTCCAGTGCTCCCTCAGGAGCAATGAGTACTGAATGAGTGCTCTGCTGTGAGTCCCTTCTGTTCCATGTCCTCTGCAGCTTCCCATTTGGTCTCAACAATATTATCCCCCTCTTTGTCCCTTCCTTTTTCATGTCCATTAGGAAGACTACAGGAAAACTGATTTTTATAACTTCTAGTTAAAGACGTGTCTTTTGAGATAAATGCTGTCTGTGCTGTGGTTGGTGTGTGTTAGTCGCTCAGTCGTGTCTGACTCTTTGCAACTCCATGGACTGTAGCCTGCCAGGCTCCTCCTTTCATGGGATTTTTCCAGGCAAGAGTACTGGAGTGTGTTGCCATTTCCTTCTCCAGGGGATCTTCCCATCCCAGGGATTGAATCTGGGTCTCCTATATTGCAGGCAGCCTCTTTACTGTCCGAGCCACCAGGGAAGCCCCTGATGTGCTAGTATTCTGTGTGCTAAATGCTCTCCCTGTCATGTCCATTGTTCTGAAAACATTTAGTGCATTCTGATGAACCTCCAGGTACCTGCACCTGTGTCTAAGAGCACATTTCCTACCAATCCTATACCCCAACTATCACAGCCTACGTGTGATTGGAGTTTTGTCTGACATTTCACTTGAAAATATTTTCTGAGATCTATGTCAGAAATCTATAGATACAGTATTTCTTTCATTTCACTTATTTCTTTTCAGAATACTGCCATGAATTCCTGAAATGAAATAAAAGATTTTCAATAATTGGAATGTTAAATGAATCGGCCCCTTTTGGTAGGAAATTACGGAGGATGGTGACTGCAGCCATGAAATCAGGAGACAGTCGCTTCTTGGCAGAAAGCTATGACAAACCTAGTGTGTTAAAAAGCAGAGACTTCACTTTCCCAACAAAGGTCCGTATGGTCAAGGTTATGGTCTTGTGTATGTATATGTAAGAGCAGACACACCATGGCCTCACCTATGGCTTTGGAAGAATGACGCCACCTCTGTGGAGTCCAGTGATCACGGTCAGAACCGAGACTTCTGAATGGAGATGCAGGACACCTGTGTTCTACTTAATTCCTCATTTGCCATCAACCTTTTTTGTGCGAGTCACTGTACTGGCTCCAGTTTCCTCTTTGATAAAATTTAGAAGCTAGTCAAATTATTTCTGTGGCTCTTTTCTATTTGAAAAGCTTACAGGGGACTATTTACAAAGATGTGGAAACCATAAGACACAGTGCAGGATCTGAGCCTGGTAACAGAGACCTGAATGGTTGAGGGCAGGAACCATAACGACCAACCAGAGAGTGCTCATGAGGGGCCCTTCCTGACAGGAAGCTGCTTTGTGGGGAGCAGAGATCCTGAAGCAACCTCCTTGGGATTGAAGGGGAGAAGGTGAGAATAAACACCAAAGCTCACTCTCCTCGACTCCTTCAGGTCCCTCTGGGGCTCCCTGTTACCCAAACCCAACAGGAACTCTAAAGGTGAGGAAATCTTGTAGTTGCCATAGGTCAACTTCAGGGCACAGAACAGGTTGGGTAAGGGTAGTGAGTAGACCTAGAGGTGCACGTGGACGGGCTCGTGCCCATTAGCCCTGCCACCTACTATCTCTAAGTCCACTGTGAGTGAACTCAGGTGGTATTAGCTTCCTCAGCAGCATCAGTTCCCTCCTTTTTTCTTCTATCCAGAATAAAGAAGATCCAACTTCAGCTAAATATGTCTAAGTCAATTTTAAGGTCCTCACTTTTGTATCCTCCTATATATATGTACTTCTGTTAATAACACATAGCTAGTCAGGCTTTGGAATGTATTGATCCTGCATTCCATCCTTCAGTTTCATCCCCACACTGAGTACCCAGCTCAGATTCCCATGGCCTCATCCTTTCACTGTGTCAAAAGCCTCTTAATTACCCTTTTTGATTCTGCTTGTGGAATCAAATTCTAAAGGCAGAACTCAAATCCTTTTCCTTTCCGAAACTCTTCAGTGAGCCCTGTTGTCCGAGGCTCTCATCTGAAGTCCTGAGCATGGGCTCTGACTTCCAACATCCCACGATATGGATGAAACTCCTCCTTTCACTCTCATCCCTGGCCTCCCTTTATGGCCCTGTGTTCCTGCAAACCAAGCTGTCCTGCCGCCTGTCCTGTCTCCATGAAGATAATCCTAGTTAAGGAGCACCTAGTGTGTGTTGGGAGCTGTCCTAGGTACCTCACCTACACGATTTCATTTACTTCTTACAGACAACCAGTCAGTCCCTTTTTACTGCCTAAAATGGAACAAATGTAACACAAAAAAATTTATAGTGACCACGAAAGTTAGGAAGAGAAATCCCAGATGCTAGAAGCAACTCCAGAGAGGTGAGCAAGAGCTAAATCCAGAGTCAATGAGAGGACTGGAACTCAGAATGTCCCATAGGGGACCTTAGGTCCAGGCAGGGTTGGGGAGCTAGAAGTGCCCTCTACACAAAGCCAGGGATCTCTAAGCATTGTGCCCTCCACCACTAGAGGAAAATTCCACTCTTTGGCTCAGGGCTGTGTCAAGGAAGGGTTGCTCATTCAATATGGGGGAATAAAAAAACCTTCAGCAAAAATGTAAACCCCAGGCTGCCCATGTGCATTATTCATGCACTGTGGGAATCCTGAGCCCATAAGTTAATATAAAACGGTAGGCTAGACCTGCAGAACTGTATCATATTGTTACAGAGACAATTGTTCTCCTGCAAAACTCTTCCTGAAGATGATCCCTCACAAGAAACTTCCAGTTGCATAGAAAACAAGCTCTCAGTGCAATAATGTACAGAGATTTCACACCCTAAAAATGCAAATAGTAGGACATCTTGAGCCCCTTGCTTAGGGAGATGAGAGCAGTAACAACCCTGTATAAGGCAAAACTGAGATTTCATTTTAAAATAACAGAAAAATTTATAAAAAGGACCAAATGAAAATTATGAGATTAAAAACAGTGATATTCATAGAAGGATAAGGATTAAACAGGAGGCTAACCTTCGGCATGAGCTGATGAATGAGAGGCAGACATGGGGAAATCATGAAACCTACAGTGACACTTCAAGGCAGGCAATTGTTTGTCCTTGTTAACACAGGAAGAGTTAGGAAACCTTCTCAGGAGGGCACCTCGGATCTGTTCTACGCAGCAGCATGCTGGGGCTGGTTTGCATCACCTGGGAGAACCCTTTGGGTTCATCTCTTCCCGACTCCGCTTTCAGTGCCATAAAGTTAGTAGCTTGAAATTGACCATGGTAAGAGTATTTATACCACAGAAATTGCCAAATACTACTGTTGGGGCTTTTTTTCCCCCCCTTAGAGAGTCTGTTAAACATTTACTAGCATATCTAGCACTGGTCTGACCTGTGCTCACTTTAAATTGGAAGTCATGATGTAATCTCCTGCAGGGTACTTGTGGGACACACCAAAAATGAGGCTGGCTGAGGGGGCTCACAGTGTGGGCTTTGTGACCTTGCTAAAGTGAGCAACGGCCACAAAACTCTTTGTATTAGGTGGGCTGCAGGCCCAGTGCTAACATCTTCTGATTTCTTTAAGAGCAGCTGCAAAATCCAGAATTTTATGTAAAATCTCAGTTTTTAAACACTGGCAACAGATTCAAACATTTTTAAAGACATTGCTCAGGCCAAAAAATAAAATAAAACCCACATCTGCTGGCTAAATTTAGCCATGGGCTGCCAGTTTGTAATTTCTAGTTTCAGCCAATAAACTCCATTGCTTTGTGTTATTGTTTCTTTCTCTAAATGCCCTCCTCCCCTCAAAATCTAGCTTAAATGATAGTTTCTCCATGTTTCATCCCAGAGCTGTCCATCTAAAAGTTATCTTCTGAACACTAAAAAAATGGCTCTGAACACATAAGTATTTTCTTTAAGGGAAATGTTTATGTTTTAAGTATTTTACAGAAAATACTTCTGTGTTTGATATTATTTGTGCATACATTTTTCTTTTCTGGTAGCATGTAACTTCCCTGAAGATGAAGATCTATGTCTTGGTCAACTTTGTTTCCCTGGAAATGGTCAGCAAGTCTCTTGTATATAGTAGACATTCAATAAGTATTAGATAAAACTTAATGCTAGAAACTCAGTAGATGTTCATTTGAATCACATTTTATATTTGCCTTCAGAATTATGACTCATGTCCTTAGCTAGGAAGACTAGGAAATTTCAAAGCCATGTTGATAGCACAGAAGATGTTTCTCATCATTCCTAGTTTTATGAGACATGCTTAAGGGAAACTATTTTCTTGTGTGTATTGATGCAGGTGAGTGGGTGTTTCTGCATTAAGCTTTGTTATCCAATGAAGTGACTTTCCATAGTCATGTTTGACTGAGATGTTAGAATATAAAGCATTTTCCTATTTAGTTAAACTTTTTTCCCTTAATCAAGTGAAACTTATTAAAATCAAAACATAATATTTACTAATATTTGTACTTAGAATTTTTAAAACTTTTTAATTTTAAAGTATAATGTATTGTAGAGAAAAATGTAAAGGAATACAAGCACTTTGTTGTAAATCTAAAATTAAAATTTGAGAGTTACTACTTTTTCTCCTCCCTTTCTTATGTTGTTTAAAATACTTTTTAGTTCTTTCTCTCACTTTCAGTAGATCTGTAAATCTTGCAGCTCTTCATCTCTTAAAAGTTCCCTTGGGATCTTCAAATGTCCTTGGATAATCTTTCCCTGACTGCTTTCTGCTAATTTTAGAAAAGAATTAGTTATCTCTAAATTCCAAGAAGTACAAGGATTCTTTTTGAAACCATGTAAGAGTCTCTGTGTCCTTGTTTTGAAGCAAAAGGCTGACTTAAGAGTTAATGATGGGAAATGCGGAGCTCTAGAAACAAAGAATAGCTGTTGGGCTGGGGAACTGGAAACAATTTACACCAGGATTCTGCCACAGAGCAGAATCACTGAACTCCCAGTTCCCTGACAGATACAGATAAAGACCTGACACTCATTCCTAAATTGTTTTTACAGGAAGCAGACCTCCACCTCACCCCCAGATGAAAACAGTTGACCACAAGAACACAGACCCTAGACTGGTTGGAACCGGAAGGTTGACGATGCTTGAAACTTCATCATGATGCCAACCAACCCCCAAATTGTTCCTGAACTGATCACGCCCTGCTCTTTGAACACTATAGAACTCCTTGCTACCCTCTCCAAGTACCCTCCTGTGGGTCACACAGTCTTGAGAGCATTAGCCTTCTGTGGCCCCTTTGCCTGACAAAGCAATGAAGGCTACTCTTTTCTCAGTTCAGTTCAGTTCAGTCCCTCAGTTGTGTCCGACTCTTTGGCGACCCCATGAATCGCAGCACGCCAGGCCTCCCTGTCCATCACCAACTCCTGGAGTTCACCCAGACTCATGTCCATCGAGTCAGTGATACCATCCAGCCAT
>NW_011494629.1:4421442-4433119 GCF_000754665.1 Bison bison bison
CTGTCGTCCCCTTCTCTTCCTGCCCCCAATCCCTCCCAGCATCAGAGTCTTTTCCAAAGAGTCAACTCTTCGCATGAGGTGGCCAAAGTACTGGAGTTTCAGCTTTAGCATCATTCCTTCCAAAGAAATCCCAGGGCTGATCTCCTTCAGAATGGACTGGTTGGATCTCCTTGCAGTCCAAGGGACTCTCAAGAGTCTTCTCCAACACCACAGTTCAAAAGCATCAATTCTTCAGCGCTCAGCCTTCTTCACAGTCCAACTCTCATATCCATACATGTAATGTCTCTGCTTTTGAATATGCTATCTAGGTTGGTCATAACTTTCCTTCCAAGGAGTAAGCGTCTTTTAATTTCATGGCTGCAGTCACTGTCTGCAGTGATTTTGGAGCCCAGAAAAATAAAGTCTCATACTGTTTCCACTGTTTTCCCATCTATTTCCCATGAAGTGATGGGACCGGATGCCATAATCTTCGTTTTCTGAATGTTGAGCTTTAAGCCAACTTTTTCACTCTCTACTTTCACTTTCATCAAGAGGCTTTTTAGTTCCTCTTCACTTTCTGCCATAAGGGTGGTGACATCTGCATATCTGAGGTTATTGGTATTTCTCCTGGCAATCTTGATTCCAGCTTGTGCTTCCTCCAGCCCAGCGTTTCTCATGATGTACTCTGCATATAAGTTAAATAAGCAGGGTGACAATATACAGCCTTGACGAACTCCTTTTCCTATTGGGAACCAGTCTGTTGCTCCATGTCCAGTTCTAACTGTTGCTTCCTGACTCTTTTCTACTTCACCCAAAACTCTGTCTCCGAGTTTCTATTCAACTTTGATGAACCAAGGCTGAGGTTCGGCAACACTTCTCTTTCGTGGTTAGGGTTAGCTACATACCATCTGTTTCCTCAAAAGCATTTTTTTTTTCCCCTTAAGCAGGACAAATAGAGCCTTCTATTCTTAACTGGTTTCTGTTTTCTGTTAAAGAGTTTGGAATTAGGAAAACCCCAACCTTATGAGTACTCTGTTAAAAATAGACTTAAGCAAAACAGTAAAATGATATTAAACATAGGGCCAAAAGTTTTCTCCTCACTTAATACTTAATTTTATTATTTGCATCCTTTGGGACAAGGTAGCAAAAGTGAAAGCATAGGCTAGTCATCTTTTCCAAACCTACTTACAACCTACTTACTTGTTTTGAAATTGAATCTACTTTCAGCTATTACATAATTTTTTAAATTGTAAAAATTTAGTCTGCAAATGGCATAGAGAGTGTTGTTCAAGTATCAGTTGAATTTTGTTCTCATAGTTAAGAAAGATTTTGACTCTGCTAGCCACTCAAGTTATCTTATTTCTAAAGCTTTGGAGAGTCATGTGCATGAGTCCTGTGCACTGTGTACAATCTTGTAAACATAGGTAGCACATTCATTCCACAGGTGTATGTTGAGGAGGATTTGCTCTTCAGGCTAGCTACACAGTGGTGGACAAAACAGGAAGGGCAGAGACTTAGGCCCTGCCCTGTGCTGTCAACAGCGTTCAGCCATGCAGGGACTGAGCCTACAACATGGAAACTCACTATCACATTTTAACTTCAATTGTAAGACAGCTTTGACACGCCGTGCATTTGTTTTCAATTGTCAGTAAGAGGTGATTACCATCATAGCCAAGACCTAAGTTATTCAAGTTTGAAAGGAAACTTTTCATAACATGCACCTTTATCATCAGTGTCAGTTTATCCCATCAGCTGAGGTCCCCAGTCTCTGCTCTCTACTGATGATCTTCTGCTGCACCAAACTGGACTGATCATCCCTATAAAACAGACAGAAAAACACTGGATGTGTGCGATAGAGGAAAACCTGTCACCCCAATGGGGATGGTTACCTTTTACCTTTGCTTCTTTCAGATAAGCACCTTAAACTGGAAGTCTGGGAAGTTTCCTTCATCCAGGCTGGAATTAATTATTTTGAAACAGCATAAATTAAATGGTGAGGTTTGTTGTCACTTATGTTGTTATTGCCCAACCCCCTTATGTACCTTCTCACTATTTAATATTGTCCTTCAGGAGAGTCATGCTGTATCCATAGCTCCAGAAAGTCATAGACTCCAGTGAGGTTCAGTAAACAGGGGAGGTTCAGCTTTAAATGATCTGAATCCCAACCCCTTCTCTGATAGCTGAGGGATCTGAGGCTCAGAGAGGTGAAATGGACTCCCAAGGGCACAAAGCTCCAGCTTTAGTCTCCTCTTAGTCTACATAAAAAGAATGATGTTCTCAATACTACAATCCCTTATTTTATGGGTCCTTATCGTGTTACTCTATTACAGTTATAGTTGTAGAATATTAACTTCACTAGTGTAAAATGTCTACCAAATACAAAACTTTCAGGCTTTATTCCATGAAGGACACTTTACTGCTCAGCTCATGACTGATTTTGAGTTGGCTTATCTTAATGGACAATGCTAGTGACTTGAGAATTAACCAAAAGAGATGTTCTATCTACCTCGGTTGATTTTTTAGAGGGCAAAGGAAAGGGAAAAGCTAAAAGTGCTTGGAGTTAGCATATATTGCTTCCTGCCTATGCTCTGAGTTAGCTGATCCAGGGCCATTACACTTCTTGCTCTTATTCCACTGAGGAGATAGGGTTCACATGGCTGAAAGGAAGTGGCTGAAAGTAGAACTGCCCGGACTTTGGGAAAGGGAAGCTGTGTATACCAGGTGGGTAATAAGTCAGGACTTCTCTTACCTATTAAGTTGAACCACATGAAATTGTCCATAATGCACCACTTTTGACCTACAAAAGTAGTAATTTTATAGGACTTAACCTAATTTTTCTTTTCCTCTTTCCCTTTTTATCCTCCCAAGCTGTTGCAAGTATTTCTCTTTGGCCTGGTGTAGGATCAATTCTTTGGCTTACTATCAAGCTTTCAATTGTTCTCTCCTCTTGCCCTTAAAAGCTTTCAGGCTCAGTGTGAAAGATTTGCTCCTTGAAAAGCACAACTGGATTCAATCAAGGTTGAATTGGTTGGAAAATCAATAGTTCAGCGCTATTTCCTCAATGGAAATGGTTCAACCCGATGATCAGGGTTAATATGCTTAATACAAACATATCTTGAGAGATAGTACAGCTCTCATCTTGCCTGGGCAGGTGGAGATATAGCACCTCTATCTTATCATCCAGAAGAATATTATGGTTGGACCTCTACCACGTAGAGGTCTGAATGGGGCACCCTATATTTCATAAGAAAAAGAGTATGCTGAGTTGTGCTTATCAGGTAACCAAACCTGTATGTAACCTATGAGCATCAGGCCAACTGTTGGGAGGGCTGTTGGCCAGGGAGAGGCGGATAACCTACCACAGCCATGTGAGGAACCAGTTCTTAGGATAAATCTCCAAATCTCAGTTGACTGCCTTAGTCCCTTTATCCTTAAAACAAGAGGAGCCAAAGAAACTTGCCTAAGATCAGAAATGAATTCAAGGTTGTCTGTGAAGACACATAAGGCCTGATAACAGAAGTAGTTCTTGGTTGTAGAAATAGAGCAACAGGATGACAATTCTGGTTAAGAACTCAGGGTCAACTAACACTGGGGAAGGAGAAGGTGGAGTAAATTGCTTTAAACACTGGATGCTCCTGCTTTTTAAAAACATTGAAGTGTAGCTGATTTACAGTACTGTGTTAATTTCTGGTGTGCAGCAGAATGATTCAGATATAAGTATATATACTTTTAAAGATTTTTTTTCCATTGTAGATTATTACAAGATATTAAATATAATTCCCTTTGCTACACAGTAAGTCCTTGTTGTTAACCAGTTATATAGCAGTGTGTATCCTTTAATTCCCTGTTCCTAATTTATCCCTCCCTCCCTTTCTCTTTTCCCTTTGGTAACCATAAGTTTGCTTTCTATGTCTGTGAGTATGTTTCTATTTTGTAGATAAATTCATTTGTATTATTTTTTAGATAATATTTATTTTTAGATAATATTTATTTTTTAGATAATATTTGTTTTTAGATAATATTTGTTTTTGTGTGACTTATTTTACTTAGTATGATATTGTCTAGGTCTGTCCATGTCACTGCAGTTGGCAATATTTCATTTTTTCTTTACGGTTGAGTAATATTTCATTTTGTACTTGGTATGAGTGCGTGTGCTCAGTCGCTTCAATTGTGTCTGACTCTTTGTGACCCTATGACTGTAGGTCACTGGGCTTCTCTGTCCATGGCATTCTCCAGGCAAGAATACTGGAGTGCGTTGCCATGCCCTTCTCCAGGGGATCTTTCCGACCCAGGAATTGAACCCACGTCTCCTGCGTTGCAGGCAGATTCTTTACCACTGAGCCAATGGGGAAGCTCCATATTTGGTATCAAAATTTTATCCATTCATCTGTTGATGGACACTTAGTTTGCCTCCATCTCTTGGCTATTGTAAATAGTGCTGCTATGAATATTGGGGTGCGTGTATCTTTTTGAATTAGAGTTTTTATTTTTTCTGGATATATGTCCAGGAGTGGGATTGCTGGATCATATGGTAGCTCATATTTTAGGTTTTTTAACGAAACTCCATACTATTTTCCATAGTGATGTCACCAATTTACATTTCCACCAACAGCAGAGGAGGGTTATATCTTCTCCATACCTCCTCCAGCATTTATTATTTGTAGATGTTTTCGTGATAGTCATTCTGACTGGTATGAGGTGATAGCCTCATTGTAATTTTTATTTGCATTTCTCTGATAATTAGCAATGCTGAGTGTCTTCTCATGTGTTTGGTGGCCATCTATATGTCTTCTTTGGCAAAATGTCTATGTAGGTCTTCTGCCCACTTTTTTATTAGGTTGTTTGTTTTTTAGATATTGAGTTATATGAGCTGTGTGTATTTTGGAAATAAAACCCTTGTCCATTGTATCATTTGCAAGTATTTTCTCCTATTCTACGAGTTGTCTTTTCTTTCTTTCTTTCCTTTTTTTTTTTTTTTGATGGTTTCCTTTGCTGTGCATTAGGTTCATTTGCTTATTTTTGCTTTTACTTCTTTTGCCTCAGGATACTGATCTAAGAAAATATTGCTGTGATTTATGTCAGAGAAAGTTTTGCCTATGTTCTCTTCTCGGAGTTAAATGGGGTCATACCTTTTACTTAGGTCTTTAAACCATTTTGAGTTTATTTTTATATAGTATGAGGGAATGTTCTAATTTCATTGATTGGCATGTAGCTATACAGCTTTCCCAACACCAGCTGCTGCAGAGACTGTCTTTTCTCCATTGTACATTCTTGCCTCTTTTGTCAAAGATTAACTGAATGTAGTGAGTTTATTTCTGAGTTACTTTGTTCCATATGTCTGTACCAATACCATGCTGTCTTGATTACTATAACTTGGTAGTATTATCTGAAGTGTGGGAGGATTATGCCTCCAGCTTTGTGCTTTTTTCCTCAGGATTGCTTTGGCAATGCTGGGTCTTTTGTTTTTCCATATAAATTTTAGGATTATTCTACTTTTGTGAAAAATGTCATGGGTAATTTGATAGAAATTGCATTAAATCTGTAGACTGTTTTGAGTAATAAGAACATTTTAACAATATTCATTCTCCTAATCCAAGAGCATGGAATATCTTTCCATTTCTTTGAATCATCTTTAATTTCCTCTATCAATGTCCTATAGTTCTCAGTGTATTGGTCTTTCACCTCCTTGGTTAGGTTTATTCTAAGGGTGTTTTTCTTAGATGCAATTTTAAACGAGATTCCCCTCCCCTCCCATTTTCTCTTTCTGATAATTCATCATTAGTGTAAAGAAATGCAACAGATTTCTGATATCCTGATGCTCTTGCTTTTATTTTAGGCACTGAATAGATTTGATCAATAAAGCCTGGCCCTACAAAAATGTCTACCTTGGGTGTGGTTGGACTAATGACCTTTAAGATTCTCCCTAAGTTCCAGAAACCCTGCAAAGCAACCCAAAGCACTCAGCCTTCTCCACCCTTCACTGGCAGAAATAATCCAAGACACTGCCTTTTCCTCCAACCAGCACACATTTATTAAGGACCTGGTATGCAGAAGCCCTATTCTATGCCAGTGGATATCAAATGTGGCCTCCAGACGAGCAGCCTTAACATTACCCACTTATAAGAAACCCAAACTCTCAGGCCCATCCATAACCTGCTAGATCAGAAGCCCTAGGAGTGGTACCCAGTGTCTGTATCCTAATAAGTCCTTTAGGTGATTCTGGAGTAACCCTAAAAATGGAGAATGTTCTGGTGGTGGGACATGGCCAAAGTAGCAACACTGCCGGGCATGACTTCAGTGGCTTTGTTCCTGTGTGGTAAAGATCATAAAATGTTCCTGACAAACTGCTGCTCAGAAAGAATTCATTAACGTTGCCAACCAAAGAAAAGGAGTCCACATTGATGAAGAATTTATGTTTTGGTAAAATGTCACCATGTCCTCTGAAGCTATGCCACATATTAGGAAATTCTGAAATTGTTTAGCCATGATACAATGTTGTAATTTTGCTGTGAACAAGTTTAAGAGCCTTGATGAGTATTTTTCCTCTTTCTGCTGGTCCTTAACTGTAGCCTATAACGCAGTTTTGATACTAGAAAATAATACTTCTTAGGATTGTCTCCACCTGAAAACTGAGGCTATAGCTGAAAACCTCTTCCATCAGTGCTTTTAAAAAAGCATGACCTGTTATGTTTTGTTTCCTCCCTCCCTCCCTTCCTGCTTTCCCTATTTTATATCAGCAATTTTAAATCTGATGAGACGTCTCCCTCCTCCAGCACTCATCTAAATTTATCTCACCTACCTGTTCCTTTTCTGGAAAAGAAGCAACAAAAGGAATAGGTCTGTTATATAAACATTCATTAAAAGAAAATACACATCATAGTGAAGAAACCTTTATAGATACTTGCTTTCTACATCACCACAACAAGCTATGCCTTGTGACTATTTCCCTTTGCAGATAGGACACCAAGGTTTGGAGAGAGAGAGTGACCTGTCCACGATCCAGTTGATAAATGGCAATGGAACTAGAGTCTATATATTGCTCAGAATTTCTGCCTTCTAACCTCATGTGTGCCCCCTAGGTTTCACCACAGTTGCACATTTTGCTTGGCTTGTTTTCCTTTGTACCCAAGGAGAGCTTGTTCTGCATATGTGGGGACAGGGGGTACATGAGTAATCTCTGTACCTTTTGCATAATTTTGCTGTGAACCTGAAATTGCTGTAAAAATAGTGTATTTAAAAAGTTGAATTTATCCTTAGAGAATGGAAACCTGATTCTTATGACAAATGTTTTCCCCTTCCATCTATGTGGTACACACCATCCAGCAGCTGAGAAATTATTACAGGAATTTGGATATCAGTCTGGTATCATTTTTTGAAATATAGTTGATTTAGTGGGTAAAGGATAAGTTAAATAGATAAGCAGAAAAGGCCAAACTAGCCCATCTAACTCTGCACGTGTCCATTTAGCTAAGTTGAGAAAGCTTTAGAAAAATGAAAAAACAAACACCTAATCCTCCCTCAACTTTGCAAAGAAAAGGAAAGGAAAAACATCTAGTCAGCAATTTCTTATTCAAGACATAGGTGATCTGTCAGAAGAAAGGGAAGGTAATAGTGGCTTCGTTTTATTTCACTGCAGTGAGGTTTGAGGTTTCCAAAATCGGCTCTTTTTTCACAGGCAGACCTGTAGGCTTTCGATTCCCGAACTAAATTACTAAATCAGCCGCCTCCCCGCCCCTCCAACCCCCGTCCCCAGTCCCCAGCCGTCCCCTGTCCCCGGGCCGCTCCCGATGCAGCCCTGTGGCCGCAATCGAAGGCTATTTCCAAGTCCATCTGGTTCTTTCAGAAACAGTCTTGTTTGTTGTCTTTTCAGTGACATTCTGTTTATTCAGCCCCCTTTTTTCCTTCTGAGGGAGACAGCTTAACATTTTTTCCCCTTCTTTAAAAAATATTATCTGCTTTTCTTTATCGCCATCGAAAAGAGTGAAAAGCTCTGAAGCAAAATAAAGGGAGATTTAAAGCCGGGCGGAGAAGGGCGCTCAGTGGAGGGGGGCGCCGCCCCGGGACACTGCGGCGGCGCGGCCTCACCCACGTTCCCGGGCCGCCGGCGACGCCCCAGCGCAGCCCGTCATTTCCTCGGACGGAGGCCCAGCCGAGGACGCCTCCGGCGACGTGGGTGGGCTGCTGCAAAGACGCGGCGTCCAGTCCCATTCAGGAACTGCCCCGGGCCTGGCCCCGCGGAGGGCGGGCTCTGTGTTGTTTAAGTAAATAAACGGGTCGGAGGCCGGGCCGGCCGGCCCCCGCCCTCTCCCGCCGGCCCATACCGGGCAGGCCTCCCCACCCCCATGCCCACCCCCACCGCCCCACCCCCGGGCCGGAGCCACCGCCGCCACCCACCGCGCAGGCGGGACCGCGGGCAGTCCCTGGACTTTCCAGTAAACAGAGAAGCTCTATCTTTGTCCCGGGCCACCGGGAGGCACTTGGGCCCGTTCAATCTTGTTTTTTCAGATGTTCCCTTGGGTTCTCTTCCTGGCCCACCTCCTGCCCCAGACACTTCCCCGCGGCCAGTTAGCATCTTCTGCGCGGAAGCTGGAGTCCAGGGAGGCTCAAAGGGTGGTCCCGGGCTGGGAGCGCGGCCTCAGCTGGAAGCTGGCCAGGAATGCAGTTCTCAGGCCCTGCTCCGGGCCTGCTGAATCAGAAACGCTGGGAAAGGGGCCCAGCCGACTTTTCTACAGCTTCTCCATCCAGGTGACTCCATGCACACCCAAGCATACGAACCAAGGAGCCTGGCTGCTGGCTGCCCACGAGCTCGACTTTGATCTGTTCTGTGTGGCTGGGTCCTCAGGCCCCAAGGGCTGTCCAGCCCTGAGCAGGTGCTCAATGTGCATTTTACAAACGAACAGGTGTTGCAGAGGGGAGGGCCAGCTAGCTGATTTGGATTGGTGTTTTCCTTTTTTCCTTCCCACGAGTTCACCTCTGCCCCGGCCCTTCACAGTATATCTCAGCAGAAGGCCCAGGGTTTTTCACTGGGTTTTTCCATCCACTTATCTTTTTGAGAGGATTATGCCACAGACAAGTTCAGTGATGGAGGGATGGGAGGGCTATGGGATAGAGGAAAACCTCTCTTCCAAGACTGCCATGAGCATAGACTCTGCCTCTTATTTTGTTGACCATATATATATATATAGGAGTATGTGGCTCATTGGTGAATAATAGGCTTGTCAATGCAGGAGACATGAGTTTAATCCCTGGGTCAGGAAGATCCCTTGGAAAAGGAAATGGAACCCCACTCCAGTTTTCTTGCCTGGGAAATTCCATGGACAGATGGGCCTGGCAGGCTACAGTCCATGGGGTTGCAGAAGAGTTGGACACAACTTAGCTACTAAACAGCAACTATACACACACACACACACACACACACACACACACACACACACATATATACACACATAGAGAGAGAGAGAGATGTCTTTGGATGGTCAAGCATTCAGGTTGGCCCAGTTCACTTGGTTATTGCGTAGTGCGTGAAACCTGGAGAGGATCCCCTTCAGTGCCCTTTTTCTTCTGTCAGGTCTGATCCTGTACAAGACTGTCCCTGGTAAGTATTGAGCACTTACTATGTGCCAGACCCTGGGGGAGGATGTCTGTGGTCAAGAAAATTGAGTCAGAATCTGTGCTCATGGTATTTTCATTTCACATCAAGGAAGATAGATAAGTAATTTCAATAAAATACAATGTAACAAGTGTTAGGAGAGTATTATTTTGTTGTTCAGTCACTCAGTCATGTCCGAATCTTTGCGACCCCATGGACTGCAGCACGCCAGGCTTCCCTGTCCATCACCATCTCCTTGAGATCGCTCAGACTCATGTCCATTGAGCCGGTGATGCCATCCAACCATCTTGTCCTCTGTTGTCCCCTTTTCCTCCTGCCTTCAATCTTTCCCAGCATCAGGATCTTTTCTAATGACTCAGTTCTTCGCATCAGGTGGCCAAAGTATTGAGCTTCAGCTTCAGCATCAGTCTTTGCAGTGAATATTCAGGATTGATTTCCTTTAGGATGGACTGTTTTGATTTCCTTTCAGTCAACAGTGTTATTTAAGATTCTTCTAATTACATACCAACTTGTGACATCTCTTGTTATCTTAATCTGTTATTATTTACCTATTTCACTAATTTAACATGTTTACTTCTTGTCTTTCCAGCTGGATGTTAAGTTTCTGGAGGATAAGAATAATGTCTTACATCCTTTTATCTCCTCTTAGCCTGGTAGGCTTTGTGTACATATCATTGATTCTAGCTGGGGTAATGTTGCTGGAGCAGCATCTGGAGACATTTTTGGTTGTTACAACTTGCACAAATTGGGAACAAGGTCCTATCGACATCTAGTTGGTGGAGGTCAAGGATGTTGCTGACATCCAACAGTGCATGGGACAGCCTCCACCCCCAATACAGAATTGCTGCTGCTGCTAAGTCACTTCAGTTGTGTCCGACTCTGTTTGACCCCATAGACAGCAGCCCACCAGGCTCCCTTGTCCCTGAGATTCTCCAGGCAAGAACGCTGGAGTGGGTTGCCATTTCCTTCTCCAATGCATGAAAGTGAAAAGTGAAAGTGAAGTCGCTCAGTCCTGTCCGGCCCTCAGTGACCCCATGGACTGCAGCCTTCCAGGCTCCTCTGTCCATGGGATTTTCCAGGCAAGAGTGCTGGAGTGGGGTGCCATTGCCTTCTCCGCTTAACAAGCTAGTGCCTGGGAAACCAAGGAAGCTAACAGCCCAGCAAAACTGCAGGGCTCTCCTCCTTCCTCTTCGTCCACCAGCCAGCACAGCTCTTCCTCTGCCTGCCAGACATGTCATTCCTTTTCCTTGTTTGTGACAATAAAATCTGACCTGGCTTAGGTAGAAGGGGACATGGACTCACACCTCATTTTCTTTAGCCTTTGAGACCAGATTTCTAGATACCAAATTCCCAGGTCATCTTTATTCTGGTCATACTTCAGGTCATCAGTCCTTAAGGTGTGTTCAGGGTCTCTAGGTACATCCCACATCAGCCAGTATGGCTCCACCTGAGGCCTTAGCCAGACTCATGTGTCAGAAGGATCTTGACAATGAGAGAAGTTTGAAAACCACCACTAGCAATCCTTTGACTCTAACTTGGCTCTTTGAAAGTGGCAGAGTAGGGATATTCCTGGAATGGTGATGAGTAACTGCCACTCATATGACTAGTGTCCCTTACCAGGATGGTTCTAAAACTAGAAATTTCCTGGCTTCTTAGCCCTACATCATAGAAGTGATTAAAAAGGGAAGTCATGTTTTAAGGGTGCATCAACATTGATTCTGGTCCCTAGTGTGATGCTGAGAAGGAACAAAGTCCTGAAAGACTGGGCAGGGTGGACTGGCTTTGTAACCATTTCTTCATGCAGCTTATCGCGTGAGACTTGGTCTTTGGCCATGCAGCTGCACCTGAAGCACCTGCTCATTTTCCTCTGTGGGAGTCCCGAAGATGAAGAGTCCAAATGCGGTTGGTTCACACCTCAGGCTAGAATATGCAGTGTTCTGTGTAATGAAGGGCAAATGCTGGCCTTCACTGGGCTGGCTGCATCTCTGCAGGAATTATTGACCCTCTGGAGTGGGGAGTGTCAGGGGTGGGGAGCAATGTGCTAGGCTTGTGGTCTAGGAGAGTCTGGGGGCTGGAGGGATGGGGGGG
>NW_011494629.1:4433493-4438576 GCF_000754665.1 Bison bison bison
GGGGAGATGAGCCCGTGCAAAAGACATGGCCACTGGTGCTCGGGAGCTGTGAGGGCTAATATCTAATGCCTATTTCCCCTTTTACTTTGTAATTTCTCAAGGTTGCTGGTTAACATCATTAAGCATGACCATCTCATTCTGTTATGGCTTAGAGAAGACCCTGGCCCTGTGGTTGGACTGAGTGGCATTCTGGAGCAGCAAGGTAGTGATGAGAGGGCTGGGGGAGAGTGGGACTGCAGAAATGCCCAGGAAAGGATATTCTTGTAATTCCTCAGGAAAGGCACTCAGATTACAATAATTTGAACTTTAGTGGGGAAGAGCAAACTTGAATTGCTAGAAAGGTCTGGGACATCTGTTTTACAGGTGTTTTCAAACATGCAAGAGTTTTAGTATCTGAAGATTGTGTTGAGAGATTCTGGTGGGATGAGTGTGCCTGCTGCCCTGGGAAGAAGCAGCGTGAGACCATCAGAACTGGCTGGGTTTCAACTGGCTAGACCAGTGGTCCTCATACAGGGTGATTTTGCTTCCCAGATGACATTGGGCGATGTCTGGAGACACAGTTGGTTGTCACAAATGGGGAGGTGGGTGGTACTGGCAACTAGTAGGTAGAAGCCAGGGACATTGCTAGGTTTCCTGCAATCCACAGGAAAATTGCATGATGAAGAATTATCCAACCTAACATGTCAGTTGTACTGCTGTTGAGCAACTCTGGGCTAGAACAGGGAGAGAGAGCTTCTTGAGAAACACTTGAAGACAAGGTTCATGTGGGAGAGCCAGAATGATGCAGGAGGTCTATGCAAGATTCCATTCCACTGAGGAAAGCACTGCAGACACAAGCCACCCGAATCTGCTTGAGATGTGCTGGCCTGTGTCCTACTCTGCAAATTTAGCATCAGGGGAGAGCTAAATCCTAGAATATTTTCATGCATATGTGATTCTGAGCCAGGGTCTCCCAGCCAGGTCTTTTGAAGGAGTATTGGATGATTTTCTGTACTGAAGGGAAGTGAAAATCCCCACTACTTCCTTGAGGGACCTGGAAGAATATGTTAGCTGGAATGCTGCCAGACTCCTGCTGAGTGTGGCTAGACCTAGAGGCCTTGAGGATCAGGCCTTCGTTTGCTGGAAACATCGTATTCAAAGCACAAACTAGCTCTCTCAGTGCCCCTAATGGTAACTGTACTGCAGTGATAGCCAGGGATAAAGTAGACTGGTCTGTCTTTACTCAGGCTGTGCCAGAAGCCCAGATTTCCAGCCACAAGAACTGGGGATTTCAGGGGCAAGGCAGATGGGAGAATGCCTCATCGAGGGAGGGTTAGTCTACATGAGCAAGGGAAAGACCAGGGGGGGCCTCCTCTGAGGGAAGTGCCTTCTTCTATGTCTAGTCTGGGTCAGATCCTTAGACTGCCTTTGCCCATCCTATCCAGAGTCTCCTGAGGTTCCCAGCCAGCAAGGGGGTTTTTCTGTGTGAGCTCATTGGTGGGGCATCTGTGGACACATTCTAACTAATCCCTTTAATCCTGTCATGAGACATGAGAACAAGCACCAGTGACACAAGCTGGCACCTTCTTGTAGATGGTTGCATAGAACTCTGTACCACGCGTGCGTGGAGCAGCAGAGTGACAACTGCTAATCTGACTTATCTACATTTGAAAAAACAAAGGTCTTTGGAAATAAATGTGCTCAATTTGAACCCAGTTTTGAAGGGCTTCTAATACTCTGTAAGATCATTACACTTTTCTGAGCCTTAGATTTCTTATCTTAAATTTCTTACGGTATTGTTAGAGGATGGAAAGAATTCATGCGACACAGTTAGTACATTATCTGGCCCAAACTACCGGGCACACAAGGAAGCTGCTTTTATTACTGTTGTTATTTCTCAGGCTTCATTCAAGGCTGGGGAAGTCTAAACTGACACAGTGTTTTTGCAACCGGCCAATAGGGTTCCTGTAGTTAGTCACTGTTCCTTAACTATATTTGCTTTAAAGCTTCTTAAAATTTTTAGTAGTATTGGTAATATATGTGTACAGATGAATTAATCAACACGTAAACCCAATTATTGCCTAAAATAAAAGAATATGATAGTTTGTAGTTCAATACATACTTAAAAATAAATTGTCTTTGAAAAGGAGGTACAATGAAACTCATACTCCTAAATATAGTAACATCACCTGGCTCAAAGTATTGCCAAAGTTTTCATCGCTTGGTAAAGAGCTCAGTGAATTATCTAAGATGTTATCACAATAGATTTGTATCTGAAAAGGTAATTTTATCTTTATACTTTTATGTTTCAAAGTCTAGCTTTCCAAACCTTTCATTGACTTTGTATTAACTATCTTGGGGAAAAAATATGAGTATCAGTGAAGCAGTTTCCTAGAATTTGTATTTTAATAAGCTGGATGTGTGTGTGTGTGTGTGTGAAGAAGATAGCTGGGAAGAGTATCACCCATTTAAATAATCTCTTTGGGTAACTTTTCTAAAAGTTAAAACCCCTTTAGATTTAGGACCCAGTAATCAGAAACGTAATTCATCACTGATGTAAAGAAAGTCAACATTATCTTTGGTTTCCAAAGTGGTTTCCAAAAATGTCTGCACATCTGTTTTCTCGTGCACTAATAGTGATCGTGATAGTGATAGTGAAGTTGCTCAGTCATGTCCGACTCTTTGCGACCCCATGGACAGTAGCCAACCAAGCTCCTCTGTCCATGGGATTTTCCAGGCAAGAATACTGGAGTGGGTTGCCATTTCCTTCTCCAGGGGATCTTCCCAACCCAGGGATCGAACCAGGGTCTCCCGCGTTGTAGGCAGACACTTTACCGTCTGAGCCACCAGGGAAGCCTATATCTATATATTAAATCTTTAATAATTTACTTTTAATATTGAGTACTTTTAAGATGTCCAGGTTAGATAGGTATTGTTGGGGATGCAATGTGTGAGACAAAGTCTCTTTATTCCAGGAGTGTATGAGAGCTGAGACAAAATGCTGTTTCCTAATTTCTCCTTGAAATAGTTAAATGTGGAAGAGATTGCTACTGCTGCTGCTACTGCTAAGTCACTTCAGTCGTGTCCGACTCTGTGCGACCCCATAGACGGCAGCCCACCTGGCTCCGCCGTCCCCGGGACTCTCCAGGCAAGAACACTGGAGTGGGTTGCCATTTCCTTTTCCAATGCATGAAGGCGAAAAGTGATGCTCAAAGTAGAGGGAGAAGTCTTTAAAAGGAAAGAATATGTCCTTCCTTCCCTTTTCCTCATTCTGATGGGGATACAGTGGTGAGCCATCATAGAGTCAGGCAGAGTGACAATATGGAAGGAGCCTGGGTCCCAGCCTGTGGGGTGTTGTGTTAGCCCAGTGTGCACACCTCAGAGAATTCTTGCAAGAGAAATAAACTTGTATCTTAAGTCATTGCTTTAGTCTCTTTCTGGCAGTGGAACCCATCTACTAGGTACTACAGGAAGGGGCAGGGCCTGAGTGAGCGCTAAACATGGTGACAAGGTGAACAGGACTACAGCAGTCAGAGATTTTATGGAGAATTCACACTTGACTCAGTTTCTGATGCTGGAATTTGCAAGAGTGGAAGAGAAAGCAGAAGTCATTTCAAATGGTTCAAAGAATGATGCCTTTTAGGGGATGACAAGGAGGTCAGGCCAGCTGGATGGAATGGGGATACAGAGGGAGTGTCTGGGTGCATGGGAATGCAGAATTTCAAAACTTATCCTAGAAGCAACAAAAACCTTGAAATTTTGAAAGCAGATTGGAAAGCAGCTCTTGAGTTGGCAATTTTACAGGTGGAAGGAGATCAGCTAAAGACTGTTAAGGGTTTTCTGTGTTTCACAGAAGCTCCAAGGCTCTGCAGAACCTTCTGAGGCAGCAGGAAGGGCTGAGTGGAGATGGGACAGGCAATGGTCTTTGTTTCTCCACCTGATTTAATCAGCAAACCTCAATTTTATCCTTTTAATGTAGACTTGGGGTTTCTGTGCAAGGTTTTACTTGAAGAAAGGAGTGTGTGGGGTTAAATGTTTCAAAAGCCACAGGAGTGTGGGTGGTCTGGGAGAGTCTGTATTTGATGGAGGATGCTTAGTGTTTAGATGTTCTTTGTTTATGAGGTTAGGAGTTGTACAAACACATCTGGCTTCCTGGCTAACTAGCTGAGTTATTTTAAGCCTCAGTTTTCTCATCTGTAAAATGAGAGTGGTTTTTTTCTTTAAGGGGATTTGGTGAGGCATGAGTTACTATATGCAGAGCACACAAAATACTGCCTTGCACATATTAAATGTTCAATAAATGTTAATGTTATTGTTATTGCTGTTATTACCATCCTTACATTTATAATTTTCATATAAGGATGACATTTGCAGGAGCTTAATAGCTAATGTTGACAGATGTAGAACAAAAGACAGAAACTGGTTGAGAGTGGCAGTTAGAAATTTGTAATGTTCGCTGAAATTTTTCACTGGAAATTAATTCTACTTCCGGTGAACTTGGGTATTATTGATGTTACTTCAGTGATAACTAACAAGCTATCCCGAAAACTTGAAGTATGATGGAAAACTACTATAGCTCAGCTCTGCATAATCCAACATATGCTTCAGTTCAGTTGCTCAGTGGTGTCCAACTCTTTGTGACCCCATGAATTGCAGCACACCAGGCCTCCCTGTCTATCACCAACTCCCAGAGTTTACCCAAACTCATGTCCATTGAGTTGGTGATGCCAGCCAACCATCTCATCCTCTGTCGTCCCCTTCTCCTCCTGCCCTCAATCTTTCCCCGCATCAAGGTATTTTCACATGAGTCAGCTCTTCGCATCAGGTGGCCAAAGTATTGGAGTTTCAGCTTCAACATCAGTCCTTTCAATGAACACCCAGGACTGATCTCCTTTAGGATAGACTGGTTGGATCTCCTTGCAGTCCAAGGGACTCTCAAGAGTCTTTTCCAACACCACAGTTAAAAAGCATCAATTCTTCAGTGCTCAGCTTTTTTTATACTCCAACTCTCACATCTGTACATGACTACGGGAAAAACCATAGCCTTGACTAGATGGACCTTTGTTGACAAAGTAATGTCTCTGCTTTTTAATATGCTGTCTAG
>NW_011494629.1:4438848-4476820 GCF_000754665.1 Bison bison bison
GTACTCCTTTCCCTATTTGGAACCAGTCTGTTGTTCCATGTCCAGTTCTAACTGTTGCTTCCTGACCTGCATACAGATTTCTCAACAGGCAGATCAGGTGGTCTGGTATTCCCATCTCTTAAAGAATTTTCAACAGTTTCTTGTGATCCACACAGTCAAAGGCTTTGGCATAGTCAATAAAGCAGAAATAGGTATTTTTCTGGAACTCTCTTGCTTTTTCAATGATCCAGTGGATGTTGGCCATTTGATCTCTGGTTTCTCTGCCTTTTCTAAAACCAGCTTGAACGTTTGGAAGTTCAGGGTTCATGTATTGCTGAGGCCTGGCTTGGAGAATTTTGAGCATTACTTTACTAGGGTGTGAAATGAGTGCAATTGTGCGGTAGTCTGAGCATTCTTTGGCATTGCCTTTCTTTGGGATTGGAATGAAAACTGACCATTTCCAGTCCTGTGGCCACTGCTGAGTTTTCCAAATTTGCTGGCATATTGAGTGTAGCACTTTCACGGCATCATCTTTTAGGATTTGAAATAGCTCAACTGGAATTCCATCACCTCCACTAGCTTTGTTTGTAGTGATGCTTCCTAAGGCCCACTTGACTTCACATTCCAGGATGTCTGGCTCTAGTTGAGTGATCATATGCTTAGCATAGCAAGTTTCTATGACTTGACATCAGGAGGAAAGTGACTATTGTGGAGGTTAATTCCCTAGAAACAGTTCTCCCCAAGCTGAATTTACATTTCCTCTGTTTATTTTTGTCCCAGAGAACTTAAGGGGTTACCTTTCTTTCTAATCTCTTTTCGTCTGCTTTCCTCTCAGGATTCTCTCTCCTGATTGTACAAAAGAGCAGTGAGATAAGATATATCTTTTTTGACCTCCAAAATAAATCCCATAACCCTTTTGCCAATTTTGTTTTGTTTCAAGATTTGTTACTGCTTGTACTTACAGGGAATAGACAGATATTAACAAAAATAATAAACAATGAGAACATTACAGATTCCCAAGAAATCTATATTTCTGGCCTCCATTTATGTGCAATGAAGGCTAATTTTTTTTTTTTTATTTTATCTTCTTCTCTGACTTCCTAGTTAGCTGTGCCTCTTGATTTCTTCTAATTCTTATCTTGAAATGGATCTGCCCAACTCTGTGTAGGTGGGGCCTTGGATCCAATAATGTAAGGTTTAGTTCAAGAACCACTAAAAAGGTGTATCTAAAAACTCCATTAGGAACAGGAAGATGGAAAAAGAGAGACATCACCTTTTGGAATGCAGGTTGTATAAAGATAACATGAGACAGAGAAAGTGGGATTACTCACCTCCTGTTTCCTGTTTGTCTCCCTCCCTTCCTTCCTTCCTACCTTCTTTCTCCCTATTGTTCACAAGTCCTTGAGGGTAGATCTTCCTACCTGAGAAATGGGCATGCTTGCATCTTCTCCCTGTTTCATCTTGTTTTCCCTCCATCCTGGATGTCTCAGCAAGTTCCTCTCTCTTCTTGGAAGCATGCCTGTGCTCTGTGGCCCTTGCCTCTCCCCAGTGCCCCGTGAGGAAGTCTCTCACATCCAGAGGTGCTTGTCCATCACCTTGGCAACAGTCTTTATAGAGTCACCAGCCTAATTGTGTTTCTCTGGGAGAATTCTACCTCAAAAGATATATAGGAAACTTTTATTTCTCAGGTGACTTATTGTAGAGAACAACTTCACACACCAACGCTAACACCAGAGGGAAGGCAAATTTGGGGGAGACTAGACAGTGTATCAAGAGATGGTTATTGAACCACTTTTATCTTAAAAAGTAAATCAATCTGTTTGATGCTTAAATCCTTAAACATGCTGTGAAAATAACATTTGGTTCCCAAGGGAAGAGTAGATATGTCGCTTCTTTATTCATAACAATGTTCATAATTTTGTATAACCTTGAGGTGATTAGCCAGATTTCAATATGGCTTAAAATTTAAAGCTATAATAAGCAGTGGGCTCAGGGGTTAATATGGCATAGTACCAAGGTCTGAGCTTGTGTTTGCAGAGTTGGTCTTGTTTTAAAAACTACGTTTATTGAAGTGATTTCTATCAACAACTTAATATTTAGAGGAGTTGCTCTAGGCAGAAAAGGAAAAGATTCTCCGTAGCCAATAAATATCTTTGCCGTTTGTCCCATCATATCTGAGCTTAATTTTTTTCAGGGGAAACCACAAAAAATACCTACTATAGTTGTGCTGAAGGCTCTTGAGGCAACTGCTAGGAGTTGTGGTGGAGGAAGGGTTCTTGTGGAGCTGTGATTGAATTACCTCCAGGACCAGTGAGAGGTCACTAGCGCTTCTTGCCTCGCTGCTGCTGCTGCTAAGTCGCTTCAGTCGTGTTTGACTCTGTGCGACCCCATAGACGGCAGCCCACCGGGCTCCCCCGTCCCTGGGATTCTCCAGGCAAGAACACTGGAGTGGGTTGCCATTTCCTTCTCCAATGCATGGAAGTGAAAAGTGAAAGTGAAGCGCTCAGTTGTGTCCGACTCTTAGCGACCCCATGGACTGCAACCTACCAGGGTCCTCTGTCCATGGGATTTTCCAGGCAAGAGTACTGGAGTGGGGTGCCATTGCCTTCTCCGACTTCTTGCCTTAGAGACATTTAATTCTCTTCTAACTTGATCTTAAGTCTTGCCAGGGTGAAACAAACTCAAATTTCTCTTGGTCTCTTATTTTAGTAGAATTCTTTTTCTGTTCTTTGGGAGTCTGAATGATATGAATTGTGCTAATTACGTTAAGACCTCATCTGTTGTTATTTGTGGATTTTCATGAAACCTGGGATGCATCTCAGACAGCCGTCCCCTGCATGCAATCCTCTGAAACAAAGGGGTCAATGAAGCCAGCAGTGGGAAGAAGGCTTGCCAAAGGAAATGCTTATATCCTCGGAGGGTGCTTGGTAGCCAGGCCATCAGCCAACTCCAAATATTTATGGAGCATCTTTTGGATACCAGAGCTGTGTAAGACTGTTTGCAAGCAAGGGGTAGAAGGCAAAGAGAAAGCCAGGTGGAGTCTGACCACTGAGCTAGGAAACTGAAGACCACAGCTGTGGTGGTAACTGAAGAACAGTTTTCCGTGCTTTGGAATTCTTTGAAGGGGCCATCCCGAGCTGGTAGCATCCCAAGCTGAAAGAAAAGTCATACCCTCCCCCTCTCTTAGCCCCAATTTCAAGTTGGTGAGTGTTGCTCTGCCTCTGTCTACACCTGAAGCATGATACAAAGGGCCCCCAGAGGAGCAGGCCTAGACTTCGGCCGGCTGTTTGCAAAGCCGTGTGCTCTGTGAGGGTCTGGGTCTGCTCATAGGGTGCACTTTTTCTCATTCTCCCAGAGGGACGCCACAGGTTTGTGACTTTGAATTTGATTCACTGAAGTTTCCTGTTAGCCAGCTACCTAGAAAACACTGGACAGGGAAATAAAGAAGCAGATGATATTTGTGTGTCACCTGAGGCAGAAAACTGTAAGTGGAGACCTGAATATCCCTGGGTTTTCTCAAAAGCTGCGCTGAGAACACACACAGACACACGCTTTCCCTTCTCTGACTTCTGGCTCTGTTTTATTATTTGGAAAGGCATCAAGGTTTTTATCTCAGGGACAACTATGATAAAAGCCAAAGTGTGTAATACCTTCTGATAAAAACTGGAGCTGTCAAATGCTCAGTGCTTCTTCTTTGCTCCTAAGACATGTTGCTAAATTCTCCACATGGGCCTTTCTCTCCATGTCCTGCAGTTTGCGGCGCCTGATACCGCTTCTTCCACACAGCCTTACAGAGTCTACCTGCTCAATGATAGATACATGCTTCTCCCTTCCTGAAGAGCTGTACTTCTGAACAGCTCGGGGCTCCAGTGAGAACCAGGACTGAGCTCCCCTTCAGGTAATGACTGAGAGATGACACCTGGCAACCTCTCAGAGCTGGCACCCCTGGGCCCAGGCAGAGATGTCTTAGCTCTTAGAAAGTGAAGAATACTTTCTTTCACTTGTATTGTATCCGCTCTTGTATTAATAGAGCTAATATTGCAGGCATCTGGGGAAAGAAAAAGAAAACTGTGTTCTTTATACTTCCATCTACTTTTTAAGAAAAACAAAATCCTACACTAAACACTGCAAATAAAAAGAGAAACAGGGCTTTCCTATGGGACATGATCCACATACCCAGGGCAAATTTGGCCCGATTCTGTTTCAACATAATTAACATTTGCACTAATTACAAATGCATTCCTGTCTTCAGGACTGATGCTAGGCTTGGCTGCCCCCAGCTCTGGCCTTGGCATTTGACTCCTGCCTTTGTTAGGAGAAGCAAAGGAAGTAAAGACCCACAGAACCCACACTTGTCTTCCCCCTGTTTCTGCTTGTGCACTTCCTGCCCCTCCACACTGACACACGCACACTGAGACCCTTTCATATTCAGAGGTGCTGATGGAGGCTGGAGGCATCAACACCTGGCATTTCCAGGGCCAAGAATTTCATCAGATTTTGCCCAGCTGAGCTGTCAGCAATGTCATGGTTTTAACATTTTTGGAAAAGGAAACAGACTATTCTCGAGCAGTGATCACTATGTGTACCATGTACACTGGTTTGTATACACAAGTATGTGTGCACACACCTGCAGGTAGGCACTAAAGCCCACCCAGTGCTGTCTCACAATCCTTGTCAGTTAGCACTTTCTCCAGTAACAGAAGTGATTACTCTGATGGGAAATGCAAAATTAAGCTCTGGAGTGATTTCCTTAGAAATCAGTAAGGAGGGTTTCCTGGAACCTTTTTTTAAGATGAAAAGCTTGTTTTCCCTTAAGAGTTTGCTCCAAAAAAAGCATCTCTCACCATATGTTTTCCTGGAGGGAAGAAGGAGGGGACAGAATGTACAAGCTGAATGCTAACTAAATATTGCAGCCCTGGATTCCATTGGCAGCTCGTCACTAGGATCCTGGAAAGACCTTAGCCAGTCTGTCAAGTTGAAGGCTATTTAGGAAAGTCCTGGGCAGCATCAGTGCCTCATGAGTATCCGAGTGGCCAGTAGCTAAATGTATGATCAATAACAGCAGTTTTTCCCTAGGGATAATGAGGAGGGGATCAGTCTATGCCAAGTTTTTAAGATTCACTGAGCCAGAGTTTTACACATTTTAATGGAAAACTTTGACCCGTGACTTGAACATGGTGAGTGGGCAGGCTCAATGAAACCAGCACTAGACAAAGAGCCATAAAACCACAGAATCAGGACCCTAAGTAACTGAGTTCCTTGGTCCTAGTCTTGTCTTCCAAGTAGTATTATCGCTAAACTCATTTGGATAAGTCCCTGCCTGCCCTTCTCTTAAAGCTTTCCAGGAAATAAAAATTTACAAGCTACACTGTTAATTCCCGAGAGGGATTATCATAAATTCATTCAACAAATATTTATCAAATGTGCACTTTGTGCCTGGTCTTTTTCTGAGCTCTGGGGATATAATAATTAATTAAGTGCCCCAATCCCAGCCTTCATGGGTCTTACATTCTAAATGGGGGGAGGGGAAAATTTAGAAAACGTGAGGCTAGAAAAGAAACAAAAGTGAGTCAAATATAGAGTCTGTTATTAATAAATGGTGAAAAGTGCTATTATGAGTAGCACTAAAATGCTTTTACATGAGATGACTTCATTTCCATGGGCCAGGACGTGTATATTCTATGTGATTTTCACAAGAGTAAACTGCCTGGAATATCACGGAAATCCCTCAGGTTCACATGAGTAAAAGTGACTTTTCTGGAATTAGAATGCATGTCACGGGATGCTCAGTGTCCTCCCCTTCTATAAAACTTAACTACAGAAATTCAAATGCCTGTCTTTTCTTAGTACTCACTGGAGACTTGAATTTTAGGGTCATTCAGTAATGCTGACTTTAGTTGCAAGGGCCCATGAGGGCTAAGCAGAAATAACCACAGAAGGATGGCATCAGAGCAACAGCACCCAGGAGGCAGAGTCTGCCCTTCAGCCAGAAAGAGTCCTATTGGGGAGGGAACAAATGATTACACTTTTTCAAATGTTTTCAGAGGGGGAATGTGAAATGACAGCCTAGGCCAGGCTCTGCCATGTCATGTTGCTGTGACACAAACTGAAAACAAGAGGGCTTTTAAGACAACAAGGGACTGCGTGCTTGCTGTTGTAATATGCTGTGCTTCCTTGCACTGCTGCTGCTGCTGCTAAGTCGCTTCAGTTGTGTCCGACTCTGTGCGACCCCATAGATGGCAGCCCACCAGGGATTCTCCAGGCAAAAACCCTGGAGTGGCGCTATTTCCTTCTCCAATGCATGAAAGTGAAATGTCAAAGTGAAGTCGCTCAGTTGTGTCCAACTCTTAGCGACCCCATGGATTGCAGCCTACCAGGCTCCTCCGTCCATGGGATTTTTCCAGGCAAGAGTACTGGAGTGGGGTGCCATTGCCTTCTCCAATTCCCCTTTTATTCCTACTTATTCCCCCCCCCCACTATAAAACAGGGGCAAAAAGAGACCCAGATGTTGCATTGTTGTTCAGTCACTAAATTGTGTCTGACTCTTTGTGACCTCATGGACTATAGCACACCAAGCTGCTCTGTCTTTCACTATCTCCAGGAAAGTGAAAGTGTTAGTTGCTTAGTCCTGTCTGACTCTTTGTGACCTCACGGACTGTAGTCTACCAGGGTCCTCTGTCCACAGAATTCTCCAGGCAAGTATATGGGAGTGGGTTGCCATTTCCTTCTCCAGGGATCTTCCTGACTCAGTGATAGAACCACGGTCTCCCACACTGTGGGCAGATTCTTTACCATCTAAGCCACCAGAGAAGCCTCTATCTTCTGGAGTTTGCTCAAATTCATGTCCGTTGAGTTGGTGATGCTATTTAACTGTCTCATCCTCTGCCGCCCCCTTCTCCTGTGCTCCAGTGAGTCAGCTCGTGGCATCAGGTGGCCAAAGAATTGGAGCTTCAACATCAGTCCTTCCAAATGAATATTCAGGGTTGATTTCCTTTAGGCTTGCCTGGTTTGATCTCCTTGTTTTCCAAGGGACTCTCAAAAGTCTTCTCCAGCACCACAGTTCAAAAGCATGAATTTTTCAGCACTCAGCTTTCTTTATGGTCCAACTCTCATATAGCTTTCTTTATGGTCCAACTCTCATATCTGTACATGATGGTGTTCTATAATAGTCATCAAAATAATTAAATAAGTTCAATAGTTCTCTCTGAAGTCAAGTTGGAGAGAATCATGTATTTTTCGTTCTTAAGGGGAGGGAGGGTTCATGAGGAAACATGAATATTTGAGACTGATATTGGTACACTATAAGGTATGGGAAATAAAAGAATACAAATTTTGGAATCAGGCAGAACTGGGTGTGAATTCCAGCTCTGCCACTCAATAGCCTTGAACCTCAGGCCCAGTTTTAAAACTTCAAGTCCCTTATTCACATCATAGACATGTTATCTACCTGGCAAAACTGTTTCAAAGACTGAATGGGATTAATTGACATCTATGAGACATGGCAGCAACTCAATACGTATTACAAATCAGTCATATCACATGTGAGTTAGAACTTTGCAAATTCAACTGCTCATACTTGGCAAAGAAAGAGTGTGGAATAAGTTAAAATAACATGAGTAGTTGCAGTTTGTGTAAAAATCTTGTTCAAACAAGGCAGCTTGAAAATCTCCTGAGTTTATTTGCTCTTTCACTCAATGAACTTGTATTTGGGGGATAAGCGTCTGCTATTCCCTAACAGAGCTCAGTTCCCACATCCCCCTCGGTGTAAGCGTCTTACCATGCCAAGTGTCACTCTAGAGTTTAAAGCTGTGTACATTTCATATCTCATGTGCCCTTTCTGTAATTCAACTGTGTCATCAGCGGCTTAATTAAAGAAACTAATCAATGGTCATTTTGACACTGTGTAATTTTTGTTTTTTTTTTCCTTAAACCAGGGAATTGTGAAATAATTAAAAGAAGTTATGATCTTCCCCTGTCATAATAATAAAGTTCTTTGAAAAAATGATAACATTTAGGGTCTGCCAAGACCCTTACTGCTGATAGTGCAAATGGGATTTCTCTGGAGGACACAATAATAGGTATAAAAAAGCGTAAAAGGGTTCTGGCCTTTTGATGCCATAATTTTACTTACAGGAATATTTCTGAGGGGATAATTAAATAGGACCTCACTGTTTTCTAAATAGGAAAGTTCATCACAAAGTAATGTTAAGACCAAAATACTGCAAATGACTTCAATGCTCACCCACGTAGGATTGGCCAAGCGAATCATTTGTTGAACACCCCACCACAGTGCCCACTGCTGTTCCAGCCCTGGTCCTGCTTCAGGCAGCTTCTTCTCAGACATGTGGCCTGACTGTGAATTGTGACCCAATGTTGAACGCACACATTTGTAAATGGATATTCTGTGAAGGCCACATATTGCCATTTTAGAACTTCCAGGTTACATAGATACATCTGAAATTTTATTTAAAAATGAAAATAACATTTCAATATTCACTTAAGAACTTTAGTAGTTAAATTTTTTAGCAGTTAAAAAATTTTTTTTAATTTTTAAGATCAATTAATTATGTTTGTCTGTGCTGGGTTTTCTCTAGTTACAGAGAGCGGGGGCTACCCTTCATTATGGTGCGTGGGCTCTCACTGTGGTGGCTTCTCTTGTGGAGCACAGGCTCTAGGTGTGTGGGCTTCAGTAATTGTAGCCCATGAGCTCAGGAGTTGTGGTGCACCTGCTTAGGTGCCCCATGACATGTGGAATCTTCCTGGACCAGGGATCGAACCTGTGTCCTCTGCAATGGCAGGCAGATTCCTAACCACCATACCACCAGGGACATCCAGGAGTTAAATTTTTTAAGTTGGATAGTACAGTAGAGTATCAATGATGTCCCAGCACTATCAACCGGCAGAAGGCCCCTTGGTGCAGTGCTCACACATGTGAGCAAAACAGAAGCCTGTTTCCAACTGAAATCAGTGGGGAGTGTGGTGTATTTGGCAGCTTTGTCAGTGCTGTGTTCTGAAGAAGTCGCTAGGGCCTGAGGAGAATTAATGGCAGCATCTTTATGAAGGGTTATCATCTACCTTTAGAAACATCTGTACTGTTGTTAAGACTTCTTTCCTATAAACCAGTGGTTTTCAGGGTGATTTTAGGTTTTACCCCCTAGGAGACATTAGGAAATGTCTAGAGACAATCTTGGTTGTAATAATCAAGGGAGACGTGTTACTGACATCTAGTGAATAGAGGCCAGGGATGCTGGTAAACATGCTACAGCACCCAGGACAGCCAGCAGCTCACGCAAAGAATTACTGATTTACAATATCAATAGTGCAGATGTTAAGAAAACTTGCTCTAGACATTAATAACCAACTAAAGTCAAGTCTTTCCGCCTCTTCATCTCCTGGGCTTGCAGATTTGGCTTAGGGAGCTGAAGCAACACTCAAACCAAAGCTGTATGCACTTCTTAAAGAGAGTTTCTGAGTATTTCAGAAGCAGAACTTTGACTGTTGCCTTCACTTGGTCATCTTTGTTTCTGCTTGGACTTCAGGAAAATTTTGTCCTTAAATGTTCAATCTAAAAATGGAACAATGTGTAAGTATCCCCAGCTCTTCCAGAGTTCACTTCTCACCACTTTGCTTTTATGGAAGACCTGCATTAGTACCTCCTTTAGCCAACCGAGAGAGATTTGAAGAGGATTTTCAATTTTATGGAAAAAAGTAAAACTGCAAAGTGGTGTCAGTGTTTGTTTTGCAGTGAGTTGTGATAGTCGGCAGGTACGCCACGCTCCTCCCCAGGGAACTGCACTCTGCATCTCAGCCTCAAGTTGCTATAGCTTTGAGCTGTGTTGTGAGTCTCTGTGCTTTATCTCTAGTTATTCTATGTCTGCATTAGCGTGATATGTCCTGGGGTAATTACTTCTTAGCTTCATGCTATAAAAGATTTCATAGGAATGCTCTACTTTTGGATAGCGGGGGAAACTTGTAATTGGCTTTCAAGATAACACTATCATCCGGGAATTTCCACCTGCTCCTCAGCTTCCCGTGCTAAGTCCAGCACCTTTCAGCAGTAGGAACATAAGAGGCCCTTAAAGCAAGTTCAAGAATGAAATACTTGCCTTCTTAAAATCCATTAGGTGATTTACTTCTTCAGCATGTTTCACAAATGAACTACTTTCTCTGGAAGCAACATTTCACTATTAGTACCCATGCTGAACTGGCATGCTGCAAGATACAATTTCAAGGTTTTTTGGTACAAGTAGCCTTTGAACACACAATAGCTGCTGTTCTAGTTTGTTGGAACGTTTTGTAAATTTACGTGATAAGACAGTTCCAAAATCTCTTCTATATCATGTAGTTTATCTTTGGATGAAAAAGAATGATGAAAGGGGGCCCATCCCTGGTGACTACAGGCAGCAATTCTGTGCCATAATAGCTTTTTCAACATGCAGCTGAAGAGTGTGAACAACGTGGGGTGCTTGTGATCCTTAAATCACTCGTAGCCTTCACTGTGTTTGTTCCATTGTCAGAGACAATTGCCCAACGCTTTTCTTGATGGATTTTTCATTTCATAAATATTTCTTCAATCTGATTCACTATGCTGGGAAGAAGCAGAACCTCTTGGCACCAAAATAAAGATGAAATGCACTTGACTTCATCACTAATCCACCATGCTGTCAACTCTTGTAAAAAGTACAAAAGTAGCATGTTTAATAACACCATTATGCTTCATGCACACAGCAGAATATAATTCAGGAAAAAGAGCTTTTTAACATTATGTTTCCTGGAAGGAACTTTGTACCTAATCACTTGAGTAAATCACAAAGTCCTTTGTCTTCATCTACTGAAAACAATTTTCAGTAGTAAAGTCTTTATGGCTGCCTGGGTACCTGTGAGGGTTGGTCACTAAGCCGTGGCTTTGGAACAGCAGCCAGGGTCTTCAGGGCTCAGTAGTAGTCAGTGGGGAGGACCTTCCTGGAGCTATTTGGGGCAGCGGTGCCTACCCGTGGTGAAGAAATTCTGTCCACTGGCAACTTTAGTGCTTTTAGTTGACGGTTCTTAGTAACAGCAGTGACCACCCTGAAGCAAGGACCGTACCTGCCCTTCTCTCCAAAAGCAAAATAGCCTAGAGTTCTTAGTTGATCCCATTATAAGGCATAAGACAGAGACCCCAAGGGACTGATCTTGGCCATCTCACCAGGCTCAGCCAGAATGAGAATTTGCTTTAGAAAAAGAAATGTGACATCTCTACAAGCCAAATGTCAAGGAATTGTTATCATGTGACAGGTAGTATGTACAGACGAAACCACACTATATACAGATCAACAGAGTGATGGTAGTTTCTCTAGGTAAGAAGGTCAGGGGAGATTTTAATTTTAATTTCTAGAATGAATTTGTATTAGTTTTACAGTCCAGAAAAACAATTCTAATAAGTCAGCAGATGATTTTAAAGAAAATCTACAGGTAATCAAGAAATTCAGAATGGCAAGAATTATGTCTTACCGCCTATTGCAACTCTTTTGTTTCGGCATTAAAATAAACTATCGGATAACAGATATTTTAGTCTATGAAGGCTCTAGGGTCTCTGTTACAACTACAGAACCCTACCATTGCAGTGCAAAAGCAGACACAGGCAATATGTAAATGAATGAACGTGGCTGGGTTCCAATAAAACATTATTTAGGGAAGCTGGCAATGGGTTGGAGCCAGCCCACAGGCTGTGATTTGCTGACCCCTGCTATGGAGGAAGAAAATATCATAAACATAAAACTTCCTAAATTAATGCCTCATTTAATGCAGTTCTAATCAGGAATTTAGGATAATGTTGTTCAGCCTTTCAGAGGGGTCACCCTTTTAAGCAAGGCAGGAAACTAAAAAGTCTTAAGGGAAAAATCTGACAAGTCTAACTCCACAAAAATTCAATATTTTTGTGTGGCCAAAGATAATACAAAAATATTGACAGAAATATGATGGGACTAGAGAAAATATTTGGAACACAGATGATAGAATATTAATCTCCCTAATACTACTGATAGCTTCATAAATTATTAAGCAGAAAAAAATAAGACAGTGAGCAGTTCAATGAATAAGTATCAAACAATTGAAAATATGCCCAACATTACTAGCAGGCAGACTGTTATATAACAATAAAGAGACCCAATAGTTTGCCGATTAGGTTGGCAAAAATTAGTGGTAATATTCAATGCCAGTAAAGGTGTGGGAAACTTCTCTCTCATGTCTTATCATGCCAGTGGGGCCTGGACTGGCACACATTTTGGGAAAATAATTTGGTGGTACCTATTAAAATGAAAAAAAGGACAAATTTAAAATGACGAATTATCTAGAAATTAAAGAAAAGAAGGATACTTTATATCAAAAACTATGAATTATGGTCAGGGCTGTGTGCTGAGCAACATTTATAGTCTTCAAAAGATATTAATGTTTTTCAAAAGAATGTTGTACTCCATTTCTATTTTATATGTCTTATAGTTAAGATTGCTAGTCTCTTTGTGACCTCAGGAGGAGGGGTGCTTTCTGGCTTTGATTGAAGGGGGGCCTTTCCAGGGTACTTCCTTTATGTGCTTTCCTTTACTTGTCTCTCATGCCTATTCTGGGGTTTACTTTGTCTTGTGCCATGTGGTTCTACCCTTTTGTAGCAACCTTGGTGGTATTGGCTCATGAAGTTACCTGCTAAGAGTTTGTGCCTCTCTACCAGGGCATATCCAAGTGTTAATGTCCAATCACTCTGGTCTCACAAACAGCACTCATTATCTGAGCAACTCTAGGGCATTTTATCAAAAAAGGGTCCTATAAAACTCCAAGCTGAAAGTTAGTACTCAAAGGAACAGAGGTGAGGATGGAGTCAGGGGTGGGCAAAATACTTCTTAAGGTCCCTAAAGCCTTTTGCTCCAATAATTATGCAACTTCAGGGCATGATTTATTACAATGAAAAAGTGTAGTTCATATTCTTCCAAATCAGGATAGTGATAGCCTCTCTGTGAACCCAGGCTAGAAGCTGCAAAAAAATAAAGGCAATGAGTTTATATTATGTCTTCCTCTGTCTTCAAAGATGAGCACACATCTGTTGGCCCCTTAGCCCACCCGTACATCCACAGCTGAAAGTCGCCTATGAATCTTGCTAAATAATCTCCCACAACCAACTAAATGTGTTGCAGGGCCTGAATCAAACAGAATCCCAATGTGAATTGGATAGAACTGAGTGAGAAATAAGATTGGAATTTACTCCATATGGTTCTGTCTCTAGAAATGAAGGCAAAAAATGATGGGTGGTAGGGAAAGGTTGTGGGCACAAGGCTTGGAAGTCTGATCCGGGCTTGCATATCATGCTCTAGCCACTTATCTGAACTTCTTTAATAGGAAAGACATCCCCTTATATCTGCTTGTCCTTCCCAATCATCACATCAGTGCTGTGCTTTCACTCCCACAGTTGTAGTATGGAAGTGTCAGACGTTGTATAGAATATTTCTTATGACTATTTAATGCTATACCCTCCGTGTGAAGAATTAGAGGTCTGGTTCCTTACCTAAGTGAAAAGTGGACAAGGCCTTGTTCCAGCTGATCCTGGTGCAGCCACCTTTCCCTCCAGTGCCAGCCAGTTTTCTACTCCTGGCAAGGACTTACCCTTCCAGCCCTGGTTCATCAATGTCTCAGGAGGATGCCAAGTGGGAACTAAAGCACAATATCACTCTTTATTTGGCCTGAGTTTCAGGGGGGAAGTATCACTGATACATTAAAATGTGTGTTTTGTTGGGTCACACATGTCCCAGGGCCCTGTTTGCAAATGTCCATTTGAACACCCCAGGGCCACCTCCCTTCCTTCTGGAGATGGTCTGCAGCAGGCTCTGGGTGGTGTGGTGTTTTAGATTCCATCAGAAATCTAAAACCTGTAAACACACTGACAGCAGTCAGCTGAGGGATGTGAGAAACTTGCAAATGAACAACAAATGCAGGGAGAGAAAGGCCAGACCAAATGGACTGATGTTTTTCACAACCGTGGAGGGTTTAATCCACTGGTCTCAAACCATATGGCATGCTGAACTCGAGCCGGGAGAGGCTGGGAGGTACTTGGCGGCAGACCATGGAAACATAAACGCAAGGCATTTTGTTTCCTTGTGTGTGCTTTTTTCCCTTTAAATATTTACTTTTTGTGTTTTGCCAGGACACAATTTCCATCACATATGCAGAACAGGCTGCTTTAGCAGATGGGAGTGGGGTAGGCAGGGGACAGCTCGATTCAAGGGACCTGTCATAGGATATGGATTCTGTCGTGTCCAGGTTGCTGGCTTTCCTCCCCAGGGTGACTCTGAGCAAAAACCTTCTACAATCTTTGTGTCTGGGCTTGGTGGCTCCTGGAAAAATGAGCCCAGACCCACACCCACATGGTTAGCGGTGCACTCAGACGGAGAAGGCTGACTTGCTTGTGGAAAATGTGGGCCTTTGTTGGGCCAGCAGTAGGTGGTCTCTGCCTGTCAGGTCTGAGGCTGTGGGTGGGCGGTGGAACGTGCGAGCGAACCGCAGTGGCAGAGAACAGAGTCTGTGGCATGGAGGCTGCTGATGGGGGCATCTTTCACAAACTTTCCACCCGACCGGAGAGGCAGGCCTGGGAAGAAGGGTGGCAAGAGGGGGTGGGTGGGTGAAGGGAGAGCAGCTGGAAGAGGGAATGGGGGGTGGCAAATTCCCAAGTGAAATAGAAATGTACCATATAAAAATAAATAAATTACTCCTGGGCTGTGAGCCATGTTTGAACCAAAATAATGTAAGCAATCAAATGCTTACTGTCTCTGATTCACTCAAGCTTCCAAACACATTACTTAACAGAAAATGGAAGGTTTTGTCATAAAGGAGTGTAGTAGTTGCACAATGCTGGCCACATGGTTAGAAGGCGGGCTTGGGGCTGGCAAATGTAGATGTCCTCAACTAAAAATGCATAACCCTGGCATTTTTTCATTGGTTATAAGGGATGAGAGCTGGAAGAAGCTTCCTGACATTGTCAGGAGGTCCCTGAGGGCTTCCATTTGTTCCACCCACAACCAGAGGAGTAGATGTGAGAGGTGCTATGCTAAATACTATGATCTATACAACATACAGAGCAAGCCCATGGAAACAAGACTCCAGCTAGGAAGAGGGACACTAGTTTACGCCTGTGAACTGCTTTGTAGTTTATGACATCTTTTCATGGTCACCATCCAGAGACACTGACATTATCGTCTTTCTATTCTAATGCAGTGCTTCTTAAACTGTAGTGTGCAAAAGCAGGACAGGTTCAGGGGGCCTACTTCCAGAGTTCCTGATCTAGTTGATCTGGATAGGACTCAAGAATGTACATCTCTAACAAGCTCTCAGGTGATGCTGATGCTGCTGATCGTGGACCACACCTTTGAACCCTACTGTTCTCAGTGAGCTTCCGTAACAAGAGCCTTTATTCAACCAGGGTAGCTGGGCTCTAAGTCCAGGTTTCCCACCAATGTCATGATGCTTCTTACTCCTCACATGCTCCCCCTGCCAGTCATGGTGCCCACATCAGTTGAGCCTCGACTTGTACTCAGAATCCATCCTGGCACGGCCTTCTTAGCAGCCACAAACAACTGACCAGAGTTAGTGGTGTTGGTGGTAAAGAACTCACCCACCAATGTAGGAGACATAAGAGACACAGGTTCAATCCCTAGGTCAGGAAGATCTCCTGGAGGATGGCATGGCAACCCATTCCAGTATTCTTGCCTGGAGAATTCCACAGAGAGAGAAGCCTGGAGGGCTGCACACACACACATGCACAATATATACATATAATGTTATCTGTCATCTTTGAGTTGGTAGAATGGGCACTGGTCTAAAATCCAGAGAACCTGGCCTTAATGACCAGGCCATTAACTGGCTTCCCTGATGGCTCAGTTGGTAAAGAATCTGCCTGCAATGTGGGAGACCTGGGCTTGATCCCTGGATCGGGAAGATCCCTCAGAGAAGGGAATGGCAACCTACTCCAGTATTCTTGCCTGGAGAATGCCATGGACAGAGGAGCCTGGCAAGCTACGGTCCATAGGATTACAAAGAGCTGGACACAACTGAGCGACTTTCACTTTTAGGCTATTAACTAGATGTGGGGGCACCAGATGAGATTCTTTAACCTGCCTAAATATGTACAAATTCTGCAGTAATATGAGGCCTTTTGTATTGTATGATGTTGAATTCAGAGAGGTGACAGAACTTATTAAAGTGGATGAAGTGAAAATTGTAGCCTGTGATGGTAAAAATACTGGCTCCAGAATGACTAGGAAAAAATAGTTTTTTATATCATCGTCTGTTATTCACCTCTCTTAAAAGAGAAGCATAGAAGAGACTTTTTAAAAAATTTGTTTTGCCCTGTGCTATAATATCAGATAATTTCAGTAGAAAGAAGTTTATAACTCCAAACCCTCTTACATTACCTTTATGATACAGCACAAAGAAACAGAGCATTTTAAAAATGATGAATCAAATGTTGTTGCCTTCCTAAAAGCATTCTTCGATAAATTCATTTTAAAATTAAAAAAACAAGTTTCCTCACCTGTCAAATGAGAGGGCTGAACTGGGTCAATGGTTCTCAATTAGGATGACTCTAAGAATCACATTGTATTATTGTATTAGTTTGCTCAGGTTGCCATGAAAAAATGCCATAGGCTGGGTGACAAACAACAGAAATTTATTTCTCACCCTTCTGGAGGCTGGAATTCCAAGATCAAGGTGTTGGCTGATTCGGTCCCCGGTGGCAACTTTCTCCCTGCCTGGCAGACAGTGACTTCTTGCCATGTCAGTTCTGGGGGCAAGAAGTCTGAGATCAAGATTGTCAGCAGGTTTGGTTTCTTCTGAGGCCTCTCTGTTTGGCTGGCAGACAGCCACCTTCTCTCTGTCCTCACATGGTTGTTTATCTGTGTATATGCATATCTTGTGTCTCTTTTTAAGTGGGCACAAATCCCACCATGTGGGTCCCACCGTCATGGCCTCACCTAAACCCAATTACCTTCAAAAAGCCCACCTCAGTGCATCATCACAGGCTTTCCAGGTGGTGCCAGGGATAAAGAACCTGCCTGCCAATGCAGGAAGGCATAAGAGATGCGGGTTTGATTCCTTGGTCAGGAAGATCCCCTGGAGGAGGGTACGGCAACCCAATCCAGTATTTTTGCCTGAAGAATACCCATGGACAGAGGAGCCTGGTGGGCTACGGTCCATAGGGTCACAAAGAGTTGGACACGAATGAAGTGGCTTAGCATGCACGCACGCATGCATCATCACATTGGGTTTAGGGCTTCAACATATGAATTTGAGATGGGAGGACACATTTCAGTCCATCACACATATGAATAGTTTCTGTAAAGTACAGCTTCCTGGGTCTTTCCTCCAGAGGTTCTAATTTGGTCTGTTTCGGGCAGTATACAGAAATTTTTTTTAGCAGCTACACTACATGAGTCTCAGGCTCACTCAGGCTTGAGAAGCTCTGGGTAAGTTGCTCACTGAGTTTCCTGACTCCCAGGCAATGAGCTTTGGGCCCTTAGGAATCCAGCAGCTGCTTGCTCACCTCTCTGCATAAGCACTTCACCCATCCCAGTCATAGCTGCTGACACTGGATGGAGAGCCTGACTTATTAGGATTCACGTCTCTAACCTAGGACTTTTCTTAGAGCAGAGCATACAGTAGGCATATAATCAATGTTTATTGAGGGCCTTGTCCAGCACTGTTTCTAATTTTAAAAGTCTTTGAAATGTGTAGATCATTTTTGAAGAGCTCTCAGAGGGGTTATGTGACATTATCTAGGAAAAAGGCAGTACAGCTGCCTTTGTTTTACTGTCCAGGAGGTTTAAACAACAGAGAGTACATTTCCATTTCCCTCTTTCCCTGAGCAGTGGAAAGCAAAACAGCTTGAGCTGTGACTAGAAAATGAATATACACAGGCACAAAGAACAGACCTCCTTCTCTTAGCCCTCTGGCCAGCTGCTTCTTTCTTTTATTCCCTCCTGACTACAAAGCCAATGGTTAAAGCAAATAAAGGATGGTAAAACTGAGACTTCATTAGGACAGTATAACCCAAGAGAAAATGAGAAGTTTTTTTTTATATACATTTTTTAATTCTGTGAGGAATAATGAAGCAAGGAAAGGGAAGGGAATGTGAGAATAAGAGGAAGAAGATAGCAATGCAAAGTAGTTGATCTGCTACGCAGCAAATTATAAGTCATATGTGTGAAAAATCACAATGAGATAGAATTACATATCTGTTAGAAGAGTGAGTATAAAAAACTGACAATATTAAATGCTGTTGATAATTCAGAAAAACTGGATGTCTTTCAGATATTACTTATGGGAATGTAAAATGGCAAAGCCATTCTGAAAAATAGTTTAGCAATTTCTTCAAAACTAAACATACCATATAATCCAGCCATTGCACTCCTGGGCATTTCTCTCAGAGAAAATAAAATTTATGTCCACACAAAAACATGTACAGGAATCTTTATACTAGCTTTATTTGTTGTAACCAAAAATTGTAAACAACCCAAATATCATCAATGGATAAATGTGTAAACATACTAGAATATTCAAACCATTGCTGACTTAAAAAATGTACAATGTAAGAGTTCTGAGTTAAGATTTCTTTGGGGCAAAATGAGGATGATAGCCCGGGAGACAGCATTTCTGAGAGCTCTGAGAAATTGCTCCAAAGAGGTAGGGGAAGGTCAGGATATATGTGATTTTGGGAGAAGGGGAGTACATGCAATCAAGCACATATTTTTGCAGCCATGAAGGAATGTGGTGCTTTTCTTGATATGAAGAGATGCAAGAACTGGGCTTATAAAAGTATCTCCTGAAAATATGTAACTATCTGAAGACCTGTTCTGCCAGTTTTCTGGAACACAGAGTGCCTCATTCCTGATCTCCACCCTGAACTCCCAGCAGGGCTTGTTGAAGATCAGCAGCCATGACAGCAGGTTTGATTTAATCCTTGTAAGGATACATGGCGAGCACCCATGGCAAGTGCCAGTTTGTAGTTGACGCCACGGAATACAAAGTGAAAATGTTGGTCAACTATTAATACATGCAACAAGGAGGATGGATCTCAAGGTAATAATGAGATCCATTATTAATAGTTAAAAAAAAGCAATCTCAAAGTGTTTCATACTCTATGATTCCACTTATATAATATTTTTGAAATGACAAAAATCATAGAGATGGAGAGGAGATTAGTGGTTATAGTGTGTGTGCTTAGTCAATCAGTCGTGTCTGACAACTTGCAACCCTATGGACTGTAGTCTGTCAGACTCCTCTGTCCATCTGGTTTTCCAGGCAAGAATACTAGAGTAGGTTGCTGTTTCCTTCTCCAGGGGATCTTCCTGACTCAGGAATCAAACCCGCATCTCCTGAGGCTCCTACATTGTCAGGCATATTCTTTACCACTGAGCCACCTGGGAAGCCCATGATTGTAATGGTGATTACACAAATCTACACATGTAATAATACAAGTGTAAAGAGCTACATATACATGCAGATGAATGCATGTAAAACTGATGAAATCAGAATAAGATCTGGGATTGTACTAATGTAAATTTCTTGGTTTTGATACTGTACTACACATAGGTAAGATGTATTGGGTGAAGTTGGGTGGAGGATACACGGGACTTCAGTACCATTTTTGCAATCTCCTGTGAACCTATACTTAGTTTAAAAAAATTCTTGAATAGAAAAATAGATATATAAGGAATGCACTTTCTCTCATTGGAAATTCATCATAATTACTCAGAAAGCAATTTAATTTTTCTCTTTTGGAGTAGCATGCACCATCTTTGGGTCTTCAGTATAATTGTTAGTCACCTTAAAAGGCTAACATTATATAGAAGAGATAGCCCAGAAATAAACTCTCTCACATACAGTCAAATGATTTTTGACAAGGGTGTCAAGACCACTCAATGGGGAAAGTATATTCTTTTCAACAAATGGTGCTCAGGAAATCTACATGGAAAAGGGTGGTTAGAGCCTTCCCTTATGTCATATGTAAAAAATTAGCTCAAAATGGATCCAAGATCTAAGTGTTTAAGAGTTAAAATTATCAAACTCTTAGTAGAAAACATATAGAAAAGCTTCATTTGGCAATGATTTCTTGACTATGACACCAAAACCAGAGGCAGTAAAATAGATAAATTGGACTTCATCAAAGTTAAAAAGTTTTGTGTGTCAAAGGAAAACAGAGTGAAAAGGTAACCCACAGAATGGAAGAAAATATTTATCAGATACCTGATAATGAATGAATATCCATAATCTATAAATAACTCCTACAACTTAACAGCAAAAAACCCTAATAACCAAGTTCTTTTTAAAAAAAAAAAGCACAAAGAACTTGAATAGACATTTCACCAAAGAAAATATGCAAATGACCAAAAAGCACATGAAAAGATGCTCAACATCACTAATCATTAATCAAATGCAAATCAAAACCACATTGTGATACCACTTCACACTCATTAAGGTTTTTACTAAGAAAAAACAAAACAAAAGATAAAATTGGAAACTTGTGCTTTGCTGGTATAATATAAAATAGTGCAGGCTCTGTGGAAAATGGTATGGTTAGTTCAAAGAAAACGCCAAAATTAAACAGAATTATTATATGATTCAGCAATTTCACTTCTGGGTATGTACCCTGAAGAATTAAAAGCAAGGGCCTGAACAGGTATTTGTATACCCACGGTCATAGAGGCATTATTCCCAATAGCCAAAAAATGAAAACAATTCAAATATCTGTTGACAGGTAAATGGATAAATAAAATGTGGTATATACATACAATGAATTCAGCCTTAAAAAGAAATGAAACTCTGACATACACTACAACATGGATGAATCTTGAAGACATTATGCTAAAAAACTGGACACAGAGGACAAATACTGTATGATTCCATTTGTGTGAGGTACCTAGAGGAGGCAAAGTCATCAAGGAGGACAGTGGTTACTAGAAGCTGGGGCAGGAGAAGTGGGAATTACTGTTTAATGGGTATCAAGTTTCAATTTGGCAAGATGAGAAGTTCCGGATGTTGGGGATGGTTGTTCAATAATGTGAATGTACTTCATACTACTTAACTTTAAAATGGTAAATTTGTGTTGCTAGTGGTAAATGGCACCCCACTCCAGTACTCTTGCCTGGAAAATCCCATGGACGGAGGAGCCTGGTAGGCTGTAGTCCATGGAGTCGATAAGAGTCGGACACGACTGAGCGACTTCACTTTCACTTTTCACTTCCATGCATTGGAGAAGGAAATGGCAACCCACTCCAGTGTTCTTGCCTGGAGAATCCCGGGGACGGGGGAGCCTGGTGGGCTGCCATCTGTGGGGTTGCACAGAGTCGGACACGACTGAAGCGACACAGCAGCAGCAGCAGCAGCAGCAGCAGCAGCAGTGGTAAAGAATCCGCCTGCCAATGCAGGAGACACTGGTTTAATCCTTGGGTCAGGAAGATCCCTTGGAGTCAGAAAAGGCAACCTTCTCCATTCTTCTTTCACGGAAAATCCATGGACAGAGGAGCCTGATGGGCTACAGTCCATGGGGTCATAAAGAGTTGGACACAGCTGAGCACACACAATATTTTTAAGGAGTATTACTAGAGACAGAGTCTCACACATGCATAAGTCAAACTTTGTCAGATTTTTCCCTTCATTCCTTATTTCTTTCAGTCCTCCAGAAAAGTGTTTTGTCACAGGCTCAAGAAAAATAAGAACAGGATTTATGACAAACTGAAATGATGCCAAGCAACAATTAGAAAACCACATTGTGATACCACTTCATACTCATTAAGGTTTTTATTAAGAAAAAGCAAAAATTATGCTGTGGTTTTCAGCATAGCATTTGCAGTCCTGTGCATTTCAACTTAAAATCACTATTCCTGCCTCCTCAAACAGTTGAGTCTGACAGGGCTCTGAATCCTTCCTAGAATGACCTCTGTTCTCTTCTCCATCTGTTCAAAGATAGCCTTTCTCCAGATCTCGCTCACATTCCAACTTCACTGTGACAAGTTAATTCAGTGACTTCTCCCTCTCTTCTGCTCACCTGGAACACTTCTTGTCCAGACCCATTTTTGGCATCTGTATTTTTAAGATAGATTTACAAGGAAAAATTTCAAATTCCTTCAATCAGTGTGTAAGATCCTCAAGGCACAAACCATATCATTCATCTTTTTTCACCACCAAGTCATTCAGTGTTGTGATTTTCACAGAGTGGGTACTTAGTTGGGACTAGAATCCATGTCTTTTAAGTTCCCACTTTTTCTTTTACTTACCAGAGCTGCCTAATGGTATGTCTGTTGATGTGTGTAGAAATAATAAATGTCAATCACGATATTCCACATACAGATGAAACAAATTAATGGTAGAAATAACCTTGCATGTTTCAAATTGGCAGGTCTTTGGGTTGAGAACATCTTCCTGCTGAATGAGCTGAGATGTAGGTGACTGTTTGTGATGTGGAAATAAACAAAGACCACCCACAGAGAATAAACAAAGACTATTTATTCAGAACTGGCTCCAGCAAGAGGGTCAGCCACTATCACTCACATTTGGCAGAGACTCAAAGACAGGCAGAAGAGTTGCAAAGCTTTATAGTTGTAGGAAGAAGGAAAGGCTTCAGGTGTTCCTGTCTGGAGACCCTGGGCCTGGGGAAGCCAGAAGAGTGACTAGAAGAGGGGCTTCCTATGTAGTTGGTTGGGGTGTTAATTTGGCTTTTGCTTCTAAGACCTCTTTGGTCTTAAGCTGGAAGTAGAGACAAAAGTTAGGGAAGCTGTCAGTTCTTAATAAAGTCCTGGCTGTTCTGAACTGACTTTTGCAGTTTATTTTTTGGCTTCCTGGACCAGTGGCTAGAGAGAGTGGTATGACTTCCTGTAAGCATTATAGATAGCAGGCTGCCTGTGGGTCGGTATCCTAGGTGGGTGATGCAGATTGTGGATCAGAGTTCTATTTTTATATATGGTCTGGCCATTGCCTGCTTGTGTCTTCTGTCTCTCAGTGGTTATACTTAGGGAAATTGACCACATCTTGGTCTCTGAATAAACAACACAATCCTTTCCAAGACTGAAATGAAGAGGCACATTCAAGAACCATGCCTCCGTCTCCGGAAGAGCAGATCCTATGCTGTATACTCTGTCCCCACAAGACTTTCTTAAACACTACTTTTCTTACGTTAATTCCCTGCTTTAAAAATGTGCACTAATGCTGGATTGAGTTAACCGTGCTGTGTCTGCCATGCTCAGCCAATCTTTGCTTCCCTCCTCCCCACTGCTTCACTCAGATGGGAATCCTTGCCTCCCCCCACTACCCCTGTGCTTATCTTACTTCCTTGCCCTTTCCTCCATGGCTTCCCCCTTCCTGGAATGCTTTCTGCTTGCTTCTCCAAACCCACCACTTGTATGAACCATCTCCTCATGCTCTGGTGATATCAGCATATTTTCCAAATCCTGAAAGGCTGGACTTGCATTCCTCACTGGGGTGCTGCCAGTGGCTTCACATCAGAGTCTTGCCTGGGAAAGCTGGTTAAAATGCAGTTATGGGTCTTCCCTCAGAGATTCTGATTTGCTAGGTCTGGGTAGGAGGGGAAAGTCATATTTGAGCTGGAAGGAACAAGAGGGAAGAATACTTTGAATAAACGGCTTATGGGTAGGAAAACACAATCGGAGTGTGTATGTGTGCATGTGTGCTAAGTTGCTTCAGTCGTGTCTGACTCTCAGCAATCCTATGGACTATAGCCTGCCACACTCCTCTGTCCATGAGGCTCTCCAGGCAAGAATACTGGAGTGGGTTGCCATTTCCTACTCTAGGAGATCTTCTCAGGGATCGAACCTGCATCTTTTATGTCTCTTGCATTGGCAGGCGAGTTGTTTATCACTAGCACCGCCTGGGAAGCCTGTGTGTATGTGCACATATTCCATATTGGGGAAGAACTGTGACAGACTTAGAAATGGACCAAAAAGATAACTGAGTGTCTTCAAATGGAAAACCAGGCATTGTCTGGCACACTCGTCTAGATTATTGGATTCCAAACAGGGAGGCCTGGCGTGCTGCGATTCATGGGGTCGCAAAGAGTCAGACACGACTGAGCGACTGAACTGAACTGAACTGATAGGGTCTCTGCTCCTCTCACTGTCTTTGAACTTTTCAGAACTCTAAAAATTGGAGATAACTGATAGCAGTGCAAACAAATTTTGCACATGGGTGGAGACCCCACTGATTTCCCTCCCAACTGTAGAGGAAGTAACTTGTTCATCCTTTGAGCAAATTCATTTCTGTATTCTTGATGGCCTATATGTATGCTGGTTGTTTGAGTTCTCCTTTAAACCAGTTCTAACATCTCACCGAGTCTCTCATTAATTAATAAGTTAGATAAAGTCCTTGGCACACGTTCATTTTATTAATATATAGGATTCCCCTGCTATCTGAAGTGGAGCATTCTTCATGAAAACTTTCATAAGCTGAAATGGCGAAAAATAAAGAAGCATCCTGCTAATGGATGCATGAAATACATCTCGATAAAGCACAGAGGCTCATTGACACAGCTGAGAGCTGTGAGGGCTTGATGCTGAGACGCTGAGTGTAGTTCCTGGGAAGGGAGCTTGGGGGCGCCACTCTTGCTGCTTGGGGTTGGCACTGCCTCTATAACTATTTGTTGTGGAACAAACACTGAGCACTATTTTGCTTTTTACCTTTTCCCATAAGAGTCAAAATCCTCTTTGGATTTCTTTCAGTTAGCAAAAACAGGTACTCAAGTAGGCCTTTAATAAAAAGAGTGACCTAAAGTGAACTTTTGAAAAGTGGGGGACACCTGCAGTTCTTTGAGTCTTGGTTTTCCCCTGTAAAAAGTTCTCTTTCACACATACGTGTGTGCACACACACACACATCGTTACTGCTTAGTTGCTAAGTTGTGTCCAATTCTTTGCTGATCTCATAGACTATAGGCTGCCAGGCTCCTCTGTCCATGAGATTTCCCAGGCAAGAATATTGGAGTGGGTTGCCATTTTCTTTTCCAGGGATCTTCCCTACCCTGTAGTCTACATATACATGCGTGCCTGCCAAGTCGCTTCAGTCATGTCTGATTCTTTGTGACCACCAGGCTCCTCCGTCCATGGAATTCTCCAGGCAAGAATGGGTTGCCATGCCCTCCTCTGGGGATCTTCTCAACCCAGAGATGGAAGCCGCGTCTCCCAGGGATCAAACCTGCGTCTCTTGTGTCTCCTGCATTGGCAGGTGGGTTCCTCACCACTAGCGCCCCCTAGGAAGCCCCTGCGTATACATACAAAGGCCCTATTTGGCTCAGCCATCTCACCCTGGGTTAAATGGTTTAGTTTCATGGGAAAGACAGATTGGGAACTACTGAAAGGCCAAAACATGCAACTGGGGCTTTACTGGATAATTTGCTTTTAAAATGGTCATTCAAAATGCTGGCATCATCATTTTATAACTATTCACCCGTCTCAGATGCCTTTGAGTAAGAATGAGTAGGTAGTGTTCCTCTTAGCTTTTCCGTACATCTCTGGGAGCTTGCCTCTGAAAATCTCAAAGTGCCCACACAAGAGGAAGCATCAGACGTTCTCACTGCTGTCTCTCAGAGTGTAGTCACAAAATATCTTGACTCTTTAATCTGCAGGAGGCCAGGGAGAGTCTGTCTCAGGATCCCTCCTGGAATGCCTTCCTCCTCCTCCTGGATCTCATTTGGCCAGGCGACTGGCTGCTTTGCCATCCAGAAGCCAGTAGAATGAGCACACCAAAGGACACCCACCCGCCTCTCCTGGTCCTGCACTGCTTTGTTCCGCTTCCGGTCCTTGTTGTAAGAGCATTAGGCAAAAGGTCCAGGTGCTGCCTGCACCTTTCACCTTTCAACTTTTCATGGATGAAGACTCTCCTTGACCACACTTTGGTAATATTCATCTGAACTCTCTTCTTGATGAGGCCTCATCCTTGGGCCTGTCTTCGGCCCACCCCAGGCTGTTTTATTAATAGCAGGAATCCTGCTGATCAGTTTAGAGAGAATCTCAGCACCCTTGGTATCTCATTACTCTGGCCTGCCTTCAGCAAGAACCTTAAGTTGGTTTAGGAAGAATCCCCCTACCCTTGCTGTCTCTGCTGAGTACTTTTCTATCCACTGACCTCCTCACTCTGCTCCATTGCTGTAAATCCCTAGCTGTCTTAGCTGTATTCAAAGTTGAGCCCCATGTCTCTTCCTTATTGCCGTAGTCATGATGCCTCTTGCTTCAGTCCTGAAGTCTTACTTTACTATTAACAAGGGTAAGAAAAATTTTTTTGTGTACCATCACTAGGGTATGAGCTCAAAGGGCTGACCCCCTAAGCAAAGCCAACACAAGCTGACTTGGGCTGCTTTTGGAGACCCACTCACACCAAATCACCATCTCCTCTTCTTTCAAGTCATCCTGTTGTGCATTGGCATCCCTGGAAGAGAATCATCTGTTCGTCTTTTGCTCCTGAGAATCTGCTAATGTTTAAATCGCTGGGACAGCCTGGAGTTAAAGGCCCAGTGACAGTGTGTTGACTGCTGGACATGGCTGAGGACTGGGCAGCCAGAGGTTCACAGGTCACCTTCCTTCATGGGTTTAGAAGGGCCCTGATGATTTTGTAGCCCACTTTGCAGGGCTCCCTTTGGGAGATAGCTGATTCTTTAGAAGGGGGACATTTAAAACACTCTCATAGAACTCAGTCAACCCCCAAAATGTGTGAGAACAAAAGGGGGTAGGAAATGTGCCTATAACGGCTGAAACAACAAACCATTTTCCTAAAGGGCAAAGAATGATTTCCTATGTGGGAAAGAATTTACAACCTTGGTTGCTTTCTTTTCTGTTTTCTTTTTTCCAGCTTCCTCCTCGTGCAATAAAGGAGATCAGTCTGTCCGGGCGCACCTTCTTCTTGATGAGAGCCTGTCTCTGGGAAAGGGATTGAGCTTCAAGGAACACATAAAAGAAAGTAAAAAACACAACACAGCCCAGTGCAGTGCCACCACATCCCTGGTGACTGGCAGGACCCTCGCCCAGCAGCAGCCTCCGGTGTCCAAGCACCGATCTCAAGGAGAGGGTTTGTGAGTGAGGTCAGCCTAATTAGCCAGGCTAATGTCTGGTTTCCTGGGGAGAGCTTTTGTGAAGTAATTGCCTGCCTTGGGGTCAAAATGCAGTAATTACAGGTCTTTTTTTTTTTTCTTTTACTAAATGAGATAAACAGCTTTTGAATTCTTCCAGCAAGGAAGCCAATCACACAGAGAGACTTCTCTTTGTGCCCCAGAACTGCAGTGGATATTTTGACAGGTGATTTCAATACCATGAAGCTATTTATTTATTCTGGGCTAGGGACATAAACACAAACATCTTGGCCTACAATTCTATACATTAAAAGACTATCAGACTCTGTCAGAACCAAATGTGGGGGTTTTGTGGCCAAGGGTCCACTTAAAATGCTGACGTAGGAGAATAAGGTTGGCAGATATTTTGAGCTAAAGCAGAAATTCCATCACAGTTTTAAAGTTAGCAGAGAAGCAGAGCCATCCATGTAAACCAGCTCCCTTTCTCCTAGTTATTTGCTTATTTTCTCTGTTAAAATCAACAACCAACAGTCTGGGAAGACTGTGGAAAGTTAATAAAGCAGGAAACGTTGTTTCCATCTCCAGAGGTGGACAATAGAGGCAGGTAGACCGAATTAAGTCTGAGCACAACAGAAACATATTTTTACCAGTCCCAGTTGAGGTGAAGGTGACTGACCCCAGAGTGTGAATAAACTGGTGTGGAGACCCAGAAATAGGAAATGGAGATATGTCTTATAAATAAAATGTGTGCCATTTCGAGGATTGTGTTGCTTCCTGGGGTCCCCCCACCCCACCCCATCGGCAGCCAGCTGGCTAACCCTAGTTGGTAACCCAAAACCCATGTGTTGCTCATAGACTGACAGTATCAATATCACTGGGGAGTTTGCTTGAAATGCAGAGTCTCAGGCCCCTGGAGCCCTCCTGAGTCACAATCTACATTTGTGTAAATTGAACTGTAGTTGATTTACAGTAAATACTGGGTTAGTTTCAGGTGTACAGCAAAGTGCATAATCCATAGTTTAATGTGATCCCCAAGGGTTCCTACAATTAGTCAAGATTGAGAAGCTCCGGCTTAAATTACCCTGGAGTAATAGAAGTGGCTCATTTTGAGCAAAGACATTGAGACGGCCTCAGTGTGGGGACAGACGTGAATAGGTAAGTACTGGGTGGTGACCTACAACATTTTGGTCTCTTCAGAAGACAAGTGATTTGTACATGACTATAACCTACTTTTTAAATTAAAAAAACCTCAGTTGCACATGTGAATTCCAGCCACCACCTACTCATATCCCTCCCTGTTCTCCCTAGGCAACATGACACCCAAAGGTGAAGGATATAGGCTCACTCCATCCCCAAATCTATTGGTGCAACTTGGCCCTATAGGTCAACCACTTTTTGAACGTGTGGCTGGGGCACGTCTGTTATCACTTCTCTCCGCATGTCTTTGGAGGAAGGGTCATTCATACGGAATCCTGGTAATTAACAACGTAGGTAACTCTCTCTATATCACCACAAACCTTAATGATTAGAAAGAACTGCCTGCTGAGATGCGGTCAGAAGGAGGTGCAGTTCAGACCGTTTCCAAATCCCACATCAAATGCACCAAATTGTGACTTGGAGCTCTGCAGAGCTTACCTACTGGATTCCTCTCCTATTTTTCTATTATATGTGTGAGAGTTTTAAAGACTGCCTTAAGATAGTGTCAGCAAAGGTAGGCAACCCCTTATGACATAGAGCATGGATGTTTTCAACCATTTAAAGACATTGATTGAGCCCAACTCACAGTATTATGTAGCTTGCATCTACACACTAAAACCAAGACCTCAACCAGCAGTCAGCAATCCCTATGGAAAAGGAAGAAATTAAATTCAGTTCAGTTCAGTCACTCAGTCGTGCCCAGCTCTTTGCGACCTCATAGACTGCAGCATGCCAGGCTTCCCTGTCCATCACCAACCCCCGGAGCTTGTTCAAACTCATGTCCATCGAATCGGTGATGCCATCCAACCATCTCATCATCTGATCATCCCCTTCTCCTCCCACCTTCAATCTTTCCCAGCATCAGGGTCTTTTCGAATGTCAGTTCTTCACATCAAGTGGCCAAAATATTGGAGTTTCAGCTTCAGCATCAGTCTTTCCAATGAATATTCAGGTCTGATTTCCTTTAGGATTGGCTGGTTTGATCTCCTTGCAGTCCAAGGGACTCTCAAGAGTCTTCTCCAACACACAATAGTATTTCCATTATTTTAATTGTATTTTAGAACTTGAAAGTCAAAATGTTTCTAAAGCCTTCTGAAAATGTTACTCCAAAATCACCCTTTATCAAGAAAATTCTAGCTGATGACACACATCCTATTCCTGAAATCAGAGCTCTTCTCCAAGCTATCCTTAAGGGAATCTATTCTTAATTCTGCATAGAATACACAAGCATTATCTATTCAGGCAAATAGATGGAGAAACAGTAGAAACAGTGACAGGCTTTATTTTCTTGGGCTCCAAAATCACTGCAGATGGTGACTACAGCCATGAAATTAAAAGACACTCCTTGGGAAAAAAGCTGTGACAAATCTATAACCTATAGCATATTGAAAAGGAGAGGTATTACTTTGCCACAAAGGTCCATCTAGTCAAAGCTATGGTTTTTCCAGTAGTCATGCATGGATGTGAGAGTTGGACTATAAAGAAAGCTGAGAGCTGAAGAATTGATGCTTTTGAACTGTGGTGTTGGAGAAGACTCTTGAGAGTCCCTTGGACTGCAAGGAGATCCAACCAGTCCATCCTAAAGGAGATCAGTCCTGGGTGTTCACTGGAAGGACTGATGCTGAGGCTGAAACTCCAATACTTTGGCCACCTCACGCGAAGAGTTGACTCATTGGAAAAGACTCTGATGCTAGGAGGGATTGGGGGCAGGAGGAGAAGGGGACGACAGAGGATGAGATGGCTGGATGGCATCACCGACTCGATGGACATGATTTTGAGTGAACTCCAGGAGTTGGTAATGGACAGGGAAGCCTGGCATGCTGCAGTCTATGGGGTCACAAAAGTTGGACACAACTGAGCAACTGAACTGAACTGATCTACTCAGGACTCTCTGCCTGGGTATGGAAGGGAAGTATCACCAAGTGCTAGCTGTTGGGCATATGTAAGCCACAATACTAAACAGGGTAAAGAGTATTCTTCATTCAACAATTGTTTATTTAGTACATAATGTCTAGATACTGATCAATGAATAAATAGCAGTTAGAATTCTGTAAATGTCTTCTATCAGGCAATGCTCTGTGCAGTTCTCGCTTGTTATCTAATTTAACTGTAAAATAAACCCATGAGAAAGATTTTGTAGACTTGAAGGCTGACAGCCATAAAGTCCAAATAATTTGTGTTAGGTCACGTATCTATTAATTGGTGGAGCTGAGATTCAGACCTACGGAGTTATTGCATGTGTTGGTACTCTTAATCCTAATACAACCCATGTCTCCAGGAAGACTAGCCCTACCTTTGCTCTCATGATACTTACTATCTTCACAGGGAAGATAGATATTAAACCAGTAATTGCAAGTCTGATGAGTTTTACAAAAGGTTGCTATGGAAGCATTTCAGTAGGGGACTGAAGATTTCCTGAAGAAGTCATAAATTTAAGTTGCAGTTGAGGACTCCAGGGTTAGAGTTTCCATAGTGAGGACAGAGCATGAAACTGGAGCAGCCTAATTAGGGGAAGCCTGGGTGAGCTATGGTAATGATGTTGAATTTTGTTTGAAAAGTAAAGAAAGGCTGTTAAACTCAGGGAGAGGATGACCCAATCCAACTAAAACAATAGCAGGGCTGGGGCTTGGAGCTGGGTGGTTTGGAGGTGGTAAGGGAGGCCTCAGCGGGAGACTGTTGCAGTAAGGGTGGTGATGGCTGGGCCAGAGTGTTGGCCATGGGGATGGGACACATGGTCATGAGATGTGATCATTGGAACTTGATTTAACTTGAGGAGCAAGAGAAAGGAGTTTGGGTTCTAAGATATAAAACACAAACAGTAGAGTTAAATACAGACTCATTGATTTGATAAAGTATAATCAGGTATACAAATCATACTGTAGAGTCCCTCCTTCAGGTTTTATCACCCACACTATGAACCTGGCAGCCTGCAAAGAGGTTGATATGCATTTTATCATTAATCTTCATAGCAACCCTGTGACGCTAGCACTGCTGTGATTCCCATTTTACAGATGAGGTAGGTGAGGCTTAGGAGGATTAAGCAGAGGGCCCAAGGTTATAAGAAAAGTGGTAACTGCTGCTGCTGCTAAGTCACTTCAGTTGTGTCCGACTCTGTGCGACCCATAGACGGCAGCCTACCAGGCTCCCCCATCCCTGAGATTCTCCAGGCAAGAACACTGGAGTGGGTTGCCATTTCCTTCTCCAATGCATGAAAGTGAAAAGTGAAAGTGAAGTTGCCCAGTCGTGTCCGACTCATAGCAACCGAATGGACTGCAGCCTTCCAGGCTCCTCCATCCATGGGATTTTGAGTAGGGTGCCATAAACAGCACTAAAGCTCTAGTTTTTATCTGATTCCGCAAACCACAGTCTTCATGTCTCTATTTCCTGAACCTATCTGATAAGACTCACCTGGGATATTTGTTGAATGAATGTGTTGCAGGGCTCCACCCCTGGATGGCTGAGTGAGTCTGGGGCCCAGGATCTGCGTGTTCACAGGCCTGTCACCAGGCCATTCTGGGTGCCACTGACCCACACTGATTAGGAAGCAGAAGGCAGGGGCAGGAGGTCAGCATGGTCACTTTCTAAGGGGTCCTGGGTCAGTCATTTTGCTCTCCTCTTAGCAGTATTTCTCATTTGCCTTCTCCTTTACCTTCACTCTGCTTAGTGCTAGTCACTGAATTAATCACAACTTGGAATTTTATTGTATTATGTATTGATTGGTTGTCCAGAAGCCCCTCTAGAACATAAATCCTAAGAGGGTAGGCCCAGCTGGCTCCTGAAACGTGCCAAGACTGACCCTGTCTTCCATGCTCTCCTCTTACTCTGGACCATGAGAGCCCTGGGCTGGTTCCCTTCCTTCCTTCCATTCACCCTCCCCTGGCCAGGCTCCATCCTGAGCCTGTGTGATCTTTGTGAGACTCCCGTCAATCCTTTGCTCTTAGTCCTTAGAACAAGACAAGCTGTGCTTTGGCCCTGACCTCCCCTTCCTTCCTCCCTCGTTCCCTTGACTTCAGCCAGACACACTGGCTCCCAGTCACCCCAGGTGATATCTTTGAATTACCCCAGGTAGTCTGAGCCATCGAGGGTCACAAATGAAGCTCCAAAAGAGACCTTCCTGGAGGTACCAGTGCTGCCCTCCGGCTGTGCCCTGTGGAGGCAGCAAGGCTGGCAGTCATGCTCTCAGGTGGACACTCCTCTGCCCACTTCCTTTCTGGACTACTGCTGAGCCCTTTAGGAGAGGGCTGCTTGCTCAACGGCTTGCAGAGAGGCTATGCTGCTGACGAGGGATAGAAGGCTCGAGAAGGTGTCCTGAGCAGGCTGTCAGGAGGGCTGCTGGCCGTCCTGGTGGAGAGCCATGGGCGGGTGGGCAAGGGGAGGTGGGGGGAATGCAGGGAGGCCTCCTGCATGCACAGAGCTCTGCCGTGGCTGCTCCCTGGGTGGCCCAGCCTGTTGTGCTCTGTGGAGTTGAAAGAAAACTGCAGGGTGGAGGGACCTTGCTTCTCAGGGCCTTGACCACGGCTTACACCACACATGGCTAAAGTACACAGACGATTAGCAATCAAGGGAAGGACCTCCCTGCGAGAGAAAATGACACAGGGGTTACTTCTCTGTAAACAGCTCCAGAAAAAGCACCGGTTCCTTTTACTGGCTCTTTACTTCCTTTGAGAAGCTGCAAATGTACCCACTGAGTGCTTTAGCTCTCAGCTCTGCAACGTAGAGGAGGGACGCACACACAGACACACACACTCACTCGCAAACTGATACAACCTCCCAAATAGAAGAAAACCCCGAAGGCTACCAGGGTTCTCAGCAGCTGTGCCCTGAGAGTGGATCCCCTGATTCACAGAACCAGTGGTGCCTGAAACAAAACATGGGTTTACCTCCGGGTGATGCACGCAGTCCTGGTGGCTGGTGCGGTGGCATTCTTTGAAGGGGTGTTGTCCCAAAACCTCTGCTCTCTAAGAATAGTCCTGGAGAACCAGCCTTAGCTGCGCACTCATTCTTGAAGCAGTTACTTTGATCAGTCCAGGGCCTGGGGCTCTCTAGCCTTCTGGGACCTGTGTTCACTGCCTGGTGGAGGAGGGGCCATGATGGACAGACTGCCTCCCTCCCCTCTGACCAGCCTGCAGGAAGATGGAGTTCCAAAGGAGAAGTGATTGAATAAACTTTAGAACTTCCATAGAACTGCTTGTAAGAGTCCATAGTCCCACAAAACAAATTGTAAAGAAAAAAAAGTTAAAGTTGTTTATATTTTTTTGGGAATAGCTTCAAAGCAGAGATGAATATACCAGTCTAAGAGAAGGCTGATGTAAGCAGTAGTGACATTTCTGCAACTTCTAATGAATATCCTTTGGTCAGAAATTAGGGGACCCTCTGAGATTGAGTCGGAGGCTTGGTTTCTATTTCCTATTCAAATTTTGGTCTGTCTGATGAAATAAATACAAAGGAACCAGATGTGGTCCCTTTGTAACATTTGCTGATTATACCAGAGGATTTGCCTGCAAGGTTGTTCCACCTGGGGCAGGGTCTGGATTATCGTTAGCAACTTTGGGGACCTTTCTAACTTGGGTTAAAACTGCCTAGGCCATCTAGAAGAAAAAAATAGTGTGTTTACACATGGCAGACTTCAAATACATTATTGAATAATTCTGCAGGCATGAATCTGAATATTCCTTGATGTGTAAGTTTGTGCTCAGTTCAGTTCACTCACTCAGTTGTGTCTGACTCTTTGCGACCCCATGGACTGCAGCAAGCCAGGCTTCCCTGTCCATCACCAATGCCTGGAGCTTACTTAAACTCATGTCCATAGAGTCAGTGATGCCATCCAACCATCGCATCCTCTGTCATCCCCTTTTGCTCCAGCCTTCAATCTTTCCCAGCATCAGGGTCTTTTCAAATGAATGAGTTCTTTGCATCAGGTGGCCAAAGTATTTGACTTTCAGCTTCAAGATCAGTCCTTCCAATGAATATTGAGGACTCATCTCCTTTAGGATGGACTGATTGGATCTTATTGCTGTCCAAGAGACTTTCAAGAGTCTTCTCCAACACTACAGTTCAAAAGCATCAATTCTTCAGCACTCAGCTTTATGGTCCAACTCCCACATTCATACATGACTACTGGAAAAAGCATAGCCTTGACTAGACGGACCTTAGTTGGCAAAGTAATGTCTCTGCTTTTTAATATAATGTCTAGGTTGATCATAACTTTCTTCCAAGGAGCAAACGTCTTTTAATTTCATGGTTGCAGTCATCATCTGTAGCGATACTGGAGCCCCCCAAAATAAAATATGTCACTGTTTCCACTGTTTCCCCATCTATTTCCCATGAAGTGATGGGACCAGATGCCATGATCTTAGTTTTCTGAAAGTTGAGTTTTAAGCCAACTTTTTCACTCTCCTCTTTCATCAAGAGGCTCTTTAGTTCTTCTTCACTTTCTGCCATAAGGGTGGTATCATCTGCATATCTGAGGTTATTGATATTTCTATTACTGATATTTCAAGATTATTGATAATCTTGATTCCAGCTTGTGCTTCATCCAGACCAACACTTCTCATGGTGTGCTCTGCATATAAGTTAAATAAGCAAGGTGACAATATATAGCCTTGACAGACTTCTTTCCTGATTTGGAACCAGTCTGTTGTTCCATGTCCAGTTCTAACTGTTGCTTCCTGACTTGCATACAGATTTCTCAGGAGGCAGGTAAGGTGGTTTGGTATTCCCATCTCTTGAAGAATTTTCCACAGTTCGTTGTGATCCACATAGTCAAAGGCTTTGATGTAGTCAATAAAGAAGAAGTAGATGTTTTTCTGGAACTGTCTTGCTTTTTCAGTGAGCCAACAGATGTTGGCAATTTGATCTCTGGTTCCTCTGCCTTTTCTAAAACCAGCTTGAATATCTGGGAGTTCAGTTCACATACTGTTGAAGCCTGGCTTGAGAATTTTGAGCATTACTTTGCTAGTGTGTGAGATGAGTGCAATTGTGCAGCAGTTTGAACATTCTTTAGCATTGCCTTTCTTTGGGATTGGAATGAAAATGGACCTTTTCCAGTCTTGTGGCCACTGCTGAGATGTCCAGATTTGTTGGAATACTGAGTGTAGCACTTTCACAGCATCATCTTTTAGGATTTGAAATAACTCAACTGGAACTCCATAACTCACCTCTATTAGCTTTGTTCGTAGTGATGCTTTCTAAGGCCCACTTGACTTCGCATTCCAGAATGTCTGGCCCTAGGTGAGTGATCACACCATTGTGGTTATCTGGGTCATGAAGATCTTTTTTGTATAGTTCTTCTGTGTATTGTTGCCACCTCTTCTTAATATCTTCTGCTTCTGTTTGGTCCATACCATTTCTGTCCTTTACTGTGCTCACCTTTGCTTGAAATGTTCCCTTGGTATCTCTTATTTTCTTGAAGAGATCTGTAGTCTTTCCCATTCTATTGTTTTCCTCTGTGTCTTTGCACTGATCACTGAGGAAGGCTTTCTTATCTCTCCTTGCTATTCTTTGGAACTCTGCATTCAAATGAGTTTATCTTTCCTTTTCTTCTTTGCCTTTCGAGTCTTGTCTTTTCTCAGCTCTTTGTAAGGCCTCCTTGAACAACCATTTTGCCTTTTTGCATTTCTTTCTTTTGGGGATAGTTTTGATCCCTGCCTCCTGTACAGTGTCACAAACCTCCATCCATAGTTCTTCAGGCACTCTGTCAGATGTAATCCCTTGAATATATTTGTCACTTCCATTGTATAATTTAAGGGATTTGACTTAGGTCATACCTGAATGGTCTAGTGGTTTTCCCTACTTTCTTCAACATAAGCCTGAATTTGGAAATAAGGAGTTCACGATCTGAGCCACAGTCAGTTCCTGGTCTTGTTTTTGCTGACTGTATAGAGCTTCTCCATCTTTGGCTGCAAAGAATATAATCAGTCTGTTTTCAGTATTGACCATCTGGTGATGTCCAAGTGTAGAGTCGTCTCTTGTGTTGTTGGAAGGTGGTGTTTGCTCTGACCAGTGCGTTCTCTTGGCAAAACTCTGTTAGCTTTTGACCTGCTTCGTTTTGTACTCCAAGGCCAAATTTGTCTATGGGGTCACACAGAGTCGGACACGACTGAAGTGACTAAGCAGCAGTAGCAGCCAGGTATCTCTTGACTTCCTACTTTTGCATTCCAGTCCCCTATAATGAAAAGGGCATCTTTTTTGGATGTTAGTTCTAAAAGGTCTTGTAGGTCTTCATAGAACCGTTCAACTTCAGCTTCTTCAGCGTTACTGGTTGGGGCATAGACTTGGATTACTGTGATATTGAATGGTTTGCCTTGGAAATGAACAGAGATCATTCTGTCGTTTTTGAGTTTGTGTCCAAGCACTGCATTTCGGACACTTTTGTTGACCATGATGGCTACTCCATTTCTCCTAAGGGATTTTTGCCCACAGTAGTAGATATAATGGTCATCTGAGTTAAATTCACCCATTCCAGTCCATTTTAGTTCACTGATTCCTAAAATGTCGATGTTTACTCTTGCCATCTCATGTTTGACCACTTCCAATTTGCCTTGATTCATGGACCTAACATTCCAGGTTCCTATGCAATATGGACTGGAATGAGTGAATTTAACTCAGATGACCATTATATCTACTACTGTGGGCAGGAGTCCCTCAGAAGAAATGGAGTGGCCATCCTGGTCAACAAGAGAGTCCGAAATGCAGTACTTGGATGCAATCTCAAAAACGATAGAATGATCTCTGTTCGTTTCCAAGGCAAACCATTCAATATCACAGTAATCCAAGTCTATGCCCCAACCAGTAACGCTGAAGAAGCTGAAGTTGAATGGTTCTATGAAGACCTACAAGACCTTTTAGAACTAACACCCAAAAAAGATGTCCTTTTCATTATAGGGGACTAGAATGCAAAAGTAGTAGCCAAGAAACACCTGGAGTAACAGGCAAATTTGGCCTTGGAATACGGAATGAAGCAGGGCAAAGACTAATAGATCGGAAGAAAATGTACTGGTCATAACAAACACCCTCTTTCAACAACACAAGAGAAGACTCTATACATGGACATCACCAGATGGTCAACACCGAAATCAGATTGATTATATTCTTTGCAGCCAAAGATGGAGAAGCTCTATACAGTCAGCAAGAACAAGACCAGGAGCTGACTGTGGCTCAGATCATGAACTCCTTATTGCCAAATTCAGACTTAAATTGAAGAAAGTGGGGAAAACCACTAGACCATTCAGGTATGACCTAAATCAAATCCCTTCTGATTATACAGTGGAAGTGAGAAATAGATTTAAGGGCCTAGATCTGATAGATAGAGTGCCTGATGAACTATGGACTGAGGTTCATGACATTGTACAGAAGACAGGGATCAAGACCATCCCCATGGAAAAAGAAATGCAAAAAAGCAAAATGGCTGTCTGAGGAGGTCTTACAAATAGCTGTGAAAAGAAGAAAAGTGAAAAGCAAAGGAGAAAAGGAAAGATATAAACATCTGAATGCAGAGTTCCAAAGAATAGCAAGGAGAGATAAGAAAGGCTTCTTCAGCAATCAATGCAAAGAACTAGAGGAAAACAACAGAATGGGAAAGACTAGGGATCTCTTCAAGAAAATCAGAGATACCAAAGGAACATTTCATGCAAAGATGGACTTGATAAAGGACAGAAATGGTATGGACCTAACAGAAGCAGAAGATATTAAGAAGAGGTGGCAAGAATACACAGAAG
>NW_011494629.1:4476920-4486280 GCF_000754665.1 Bison bison bison
TCTCCAAGCCAGGCTTCAGCAATATGTGAACCATGAACTTCCTGATGTTCAGCTGGTTTTAGAAAAGGCAGAGGAACCAGAGATCATATTGCCAACATGCGCTGGATCATCAAAAAATCAAGAGAGTTCCAGAAAAACATCTATTTCTGCTTTATTGACTATGCCAAAGCCTTTGACTGTGTGGATCACAATAAACTGTGGAAAATTCTGAAAGAGATGGGAATACCAGACCACCTGACCTGCCTCTTGAGAAATTTGTATGCAGGTCAGGAAGCAACAGTTAGAACTAGACATGGAACAACAGACTGGTTCCAAATAGGAAAAGGAGTATGTCAAGGCTGTATATTGTCACCCTGCTTATTTAACTTATATGCAGAGTACATCATGAGAAATGCTGGACTGGAAGAAACACAAGCTGGAATCAAGATTGCCGGGAGAAATATCAATAACCTCAGATATGCAGATGAACCACCCTTATGGCAGAAAGTGAAGAGGAACTCAAAAGCCTCTTGATGAAAGTGAAAGTGGAGAGTGAAAAAGTTGGCTTAAAGCTCAACATTCAGAAAACGAAGATCATGGCATCCGGTCCCATCACTTCATGGGAAATAGATGGGGAAACAGTGGAAACAGTGTCAGACTTTATTTTTCTGGGCTCCAAAATCACTGTAGATGGTGACTGCAGCCATGAAATTAAAAGACGCTTACTCCTTGGAAGGAAAGTTATGACCAACCTAGATAGCATATTGAAAAGCAGAGACATTACTTTGCCAACAAAGGTCCATATAGTCAAGGCTATGGTTTTTCCTGTGGTCATGTATGGATGTGAGAGTTGGACTGTGAAGAAGGCTGAGCGCCAAAAAATTGATGCTTTTGAACTGTGGTATTGGAGAAGACTCTTGAGAGTCCCTTGGACTGCAAGGAGACTCAAATAGTCCATTCTGAAGGAGATCAGCCCTGGGATTTCTTTGGAAGGAATGATGCTAAAGCTGAAACTCCAGTACTTTGGCCACCTCATGTGAAGAGTTGACTCATTGGAAAAGACTCTGATGCTGGGAGGGATTGGGGGCAAGAGGAGAAGGGGACAACAGAGGATGAGATGGCTGGATGGCATCACTGACTTGATGGACTTGAGTCTGAGTGAACTCCAGGAGTTGGTGATGGACAGGGAGGCCTGGCGTGCTGTGATTCATGGGGTCGCAAAGAGTCGGACACGACTGAGCAATCTGATCTGATCTGATCTGAAGCAATATTGCTCTTTATAGCATTGAACCTTGCTCCTATCACCATTCCCATCCACAACTGGGTGTTGTTTTTGCTTTGGCTCTGTCTTTTCATTCTTTCTGTAGTTATTTCTTCACTGATCTCCAGTAGCATTTTGGGCACCTACCCACCTGGGGAGTTCATCTTTCAGTGTCTTATCTTTTTTCCTTTTCATACTGTTTATGGGGTTCTCAAGGCAACAATACTGAAGGGGTTTGACATTCCCTTCTCCAGTGGACCAAGTTTTGCCAGAACTCTCCACCATGACCCATCCATCTTGGGTGGCTCTACATGACATGGCTCATAGTTTCATTGAGTTAGACAAGGCTGTGGTCCTTGTGATCAGATTGGTTAGTTTTCTGTGATTGCGGTTTTCGGTCTATCTGCCCTCTAATGGAAAAGGATAAGAGACTTATGGAAGTTACCTGATGGGAGAGACTGACTGGGTGAAACTGGGCCTTGTTCCAATGGGCCATGATCAGTAAATATTTAATCCAATTTTCTGTTGATGGGCGGTGCTGTGTTCCCTCCCTGTTGTTTGACCTGAGGCCAAACTATGGTGGAGGTAGCAAACATAATGGCGACCTCAAGGAGGTCAGTCAGTGTCCCCAACCCTGCAGCAGGCCACCACGGACCCACACCTCCGCCAGAGACTCCTGGACACTCTTGGGCGAGTCTGGTTCAGTCTCTTGTGGGGCCACTGCTCCTTTCTCCTGGGTCCTGGTGTGCACAAGCTTTTGTTTGTGCCCTCCAAGAGACCTATGTTAAGTTCTGGTGGCTCTATGGTGGGGTTAATGGCTATAAAGCCCTCCAAGCGGGCTTATTCCATACCCAGGTCTACTGCACCCAGAGCCCCTGGCCCTGCAGCAGTCCACTGGTGACCCATACCTCCGCAGGAGACACTCTAAGTTATGTCTCACTCTGCGACCCCAGGGACTATAGTCCACCTGTCTCCTCTCTTTATGGGATTTCCCAGGCAAAAATAGTGGAGTGGATTGCCATTTCTTTCTCCAGGGGATCTTCCTAACCCAGGGATTGAACCCAGGTCTACTGCATTGCAGGCAGATTTTTTTTTTTTTTTTTTAAACCACTGAGCCACCTGGGAAGCCCCATTCCTTGGTGGGAATCATCATTTCACTCAGAGGTGAAACAATCTGTGGTGCAATGAACTGAGCACCAGCAGGGGTCCTTTGGCACTTAGTCCTCATGTCTCAGTCTTCTGGTCACAAAGCCTGAGATTGTACTAGTACTTTTTTTCCTGAGGCTCAGTGTATTGAATGTCTGTGTGTACTATACCAACCTGGAAGGATGGTATATTAATACATATAACATGACCTCCTATGTATTGAGTCTGCCTTGTTTCATGTGCTATTTATACCCTTCCTCTTATAAAGTATCTAATGACTGTTTAAAAATTTTAAAACTGAGCCTCCAGAAGTTGGAGTGAAGCTCTATATACAAATTACATGTATCATACACCCAGGATGGGCAGAGGCAAGGCACTGGGAGTATCATATAGGATGTTTTTAGCTACAGCTAACAGAATGACTCATAAGGAAATGTATTTTCTAACGTAACTGTAAGTCCAGAAGTGAGACAGTTCTAGGACTGCTTAATTTCATAGCTCAGATGATACCAGCAAGAACCCAGGTTCTTTCTTCCTGCTTGTCATCCTTCACGAGTTAGCCTTGGCGTCCATCCTCACTGTTGCAAGTTGGCTGCATCCTGTGCAGACGTGGCCACACCCAGAGCCAGGAGGCAGTGAGAGCCTCACTGGTGCTCACTCCCTTTTCTCACGCTGGGTTTTGAATGGTCTGCAGCTCCAGATTGCAATCTCACATCTTACAATTCTTTCAGCATTTGATAGTCTTTATGTTGCTGAACTCTTTATAATGAAAATTTGGAAGGACAAATAACACCTTTAGGAGCTAACTCTGCTTTAATGCACAAAAAAACTTTCTTGCTACTTCTTTGATCATACAAGTATTAGGTGTGAAAAAATGTGACAAATCGAACTAAAGCGGACAGTAAAGTCTGTCTCATTAGGGTACTGTTCATAATGTGCCCTGGCTTCAGAAACACAAGCAGCATTAAAGTCTAAATGGCTGCCCCAGGATGTGTGCTTCTCCCACAGTGCCATGGGCTTCTTCCCAGCATGGCACGTGCCGCAGGATTGGGCCATGCCGCCAGACTGTGCAGTCTTCCTGTAGGTGTGAAGACAGAGCTTTATCGTCTTTGCACCCTCAGCCTCCAGTGCAGTGACAGAGCACAGTGGAAGCTCTGTCATGGTTTTTCGAAGAAAATTGATAATGTATATAAAAACATATTTTCTAAAGAGCAGTGTAGTGTAAATAATTTTTATGAAAGCTAAAACTTGCTACATGCAAGCATGTACTTAGTAAGGGCTTTTTTACAGTAATTTAATTTTTTTACTGTAAGAGCCACAGACTGTAAACAAACATTTTTCATTTAATTTTCATTTTTGTCAATACATGTGCATAGTTTTGAAAGTGAAACAGTTTTACAACAACAACAACAAATCAAAGCAGTCTTTGCTCACCCCACCTCACCTATCCCAATTCCTACTCCTGTGGCAAATATTTAAACTCTTTTAGTTCTTTTTTTTTTTTTGTGGTTCTTATCTTCACATTGTAAAATAATAAGGTTACTTGCTATTTTTTTATTGTACAGTTTTAGACATTGTCTCAGCCCATTCAGGTTGCTATAACAAAGTATCGTAGTTTGGGTAGTTTATGAACAACACAAATTTATTTCTCATACTTCTGGAGGCTGGAAGTCTGAGACCAGGTCACCAGCATGGTTGGGTTCTGGAAGGACCCTTCTGTGGGCTGTAGAATGCCACCTTCTCATTATGTCCATGAGTGGAGGAGAGCAGAGAGAGGAAGCAAGCTAAAGCCTGACTCTTCAGGAGCACTAATCACATTTATAAGGGCTCTTCCTTCATGACCTCATCTAATTACTTCCCAAAGGCCACACCTCCTGACATAATCACATGGTGGTTAGTGTTTCAAAATAGGAGTTTCGGGGGAAAACAAACATTCAGTCATAATAGACACCATCTTATTAACTTATAACCATAGAATCCCCTGGAGGAGGACATGGCAACCCGCTCCAGTATTCTTGCCTGGAGAATCTCCATGGACAGAGGAGAATGGTGGGCTGCAGTCCATGGGGTCACGAAGAGTTGGACACGATGGAGCGACTAAGCACAGCACATATAGAATGTGAAGTTTAACTCCTTTCATAAGTTTAATTCCTTTTGTACCCCTCCTCACATTCTCCCCAAATAGTTAATCCTATAGATTAATTTTTGATTAAACCAAAACTCTATTTTCCAGCATCATGATTGTATAAACGACTGTGTTGTGTAGTATACTGTAACTGTTTTCTTTTACTGCCACTGTTTTGTTTCCCTGGGAATTAATAGTTCCCTCAAATTTCCCAATTTTGTAATGTACCTATCCTTTATTGTATATCCTCAAATTCTTTGCTGGTGTATAAACTTCCTAAAACATTTCAACATATCAAGCAATCTATGTGATTCATATTTTTCTTGGTTAACATCCTTCTAGAGATTTCTATTCCAGTCTATCAAGCATTTTACTTTGTCCTTATTTTCCCATAAATTTTTTTCCCCCAGAGCTTTTTTTTTTCTACTTCCAATACTGGACGGGTACTTTCTTAGGCCAGTTGTAGAGTCTCTGTCATCAGTCTGGAGATCTCATCCACCACTCTAAGAATTCTCATCTGTGTTGGATATCCTGTTACCTGGATTCCATATCTTTCTTATTCTTGGTGTATTTCTTTGCTTTGGTTAATTACAACCTCTAATAATTCCTTTCTTTCTTTCTTTTTCTTTTTTTGAGACTGGCTTGTCTGAAAAAGTATTTATTTTACTTTCATATTTTGATTGATGTCTGGGGATGATGTTTTCAACTTAAAGATTCTATGCTGAAATCATTTTGAAGGCATTACTCTTCTGGCTGCTGAAAAGTCCAATGTCATTCTGATTGGTCCACTGTGTGTGCCTGGTTTTCTCTCTAGAACATACTAGAGTCTTCTCACTTTTCCCAGTTTTCTGAAATTTTAAGGTGGCTTGCTTTGACGTGTTTACTGTTATTTAATTATTGTGGCAAGCTGTTGGTGGGCCTTTTCAGTCAGGAAACTTAGGTCCTTCAGTTCTGGAAAATTCTATTTCTCTGGTAATTTTTTTCATTAAGAGTGAAGAAAGTCTAGCTCTCAAATTAGGTGGACTAGTTTCTCGTATTTTCTTTCATTTTTCAATTCCTTGTTTATATGTCCTTCATTAAAAAAATAAATTTCTTCAACTTTTATAATAGTTTTATAAATTCAGGCTATTTATATTTATATATATTCCTCTTTATATGACACCTTGATCATGCTTTATGGATGCAATATCTCCTTTTTCTTCATTCAAAAAATGAATTACAGATTTTAAAAAGTATCTTGATTTCTGCATTATCTCTTTCCTTTCCTTTCTTCTTCTTTTTTTTTTTTCTATTATTCTTCACAAAGACTTTCCTCCAGTATCTGCTAATCCTTGAGTTCTTACATATTTAAGAATGATAAACTATTACAACATCAAGGGAAACTGCATGGAAAGGTTTGCTTTTGGTGTGGTTGCCCAGAGAGTAGCTGGCTATTCTGGGGAGAAACCCTCGAATGTCAATACCTTCCATCAAGGCTCCAGTTCATCAGCGTTTTCCCCAGAGAGGCACTCTGATTTCCTGCTGTGGGATGTGGTGGAGGGGAGGGCCTATGCCTGAATTTCAGAGTTGGAAGCCAAGTAAGGATAAGGACTTGACTTTTGCCTCATGCTCTGTTTATTCCTGGGCCTAGATTCTCTTTGCTATATCATCTCTAAAGAGTGATACTCCTCATGGTTGAGGGAGGGGTGGTCCCATGCTGTGAGGAGTGGGCAAAGGGACTCATGACACTTTTGTCCATTTTCATTGAATCCTCTTGTTCCAGCTCATTGGGACCTCTGCGTGAGAATCACCAGATGCTTCTACTCCCTGAGACTTCCTGGGTTCTGAGGTATGAACCTGCCCTCAGCCCCTGGCCCAGCCCCTGCAGCCCTGGCTCTCTGCCTTCTCTGGTCTGCTCAGTTAATCACCACTAGCTCTGATTGCTGCTTTCAGAAGTTTAACTGACCTCTTTCTGCTCTAACTCCTTTCATGTTCTCTTTGCCTTTTGATGTCTTTTTCATTTCTTTTCTGTTACTTTAATGGGGTATTGTGAGGGAGTAGAGGAAATGTGTTTGTGCTTACATATATTTCCATAAAGCCATAACACCTGAAGTCATTTACCAACCCACCTGTGTGTCTCTTGTCCACATTTGGGACAATTCCACTGTCTCCTAGCTGCCCATCACATTTCCAGTGAAATGGCCTCCCCTCTTATTTGGAGTTAAGTGGGGCAGGGGAGAAGGGTGGGTAGGATCTGCAGGACTAGGACCCTTACTTTCAATGCAGAATTGAAATGGCGGGGGGTGGGGGGGTGGTGGGCATGAAGCAACCCCTGCTAGTTTTCAGAGTATCAGACAGTACTCCTGGGTCTAAGTAACTCTAAGACTATGTTAGAATTTAATCAAGGAGTAAAACAGTAAGCTAATCCTTAAAGCTGCCAAATTTAAAATGAAGCTGTATGAGGAAAAAACTCCCGCGATGAAACATTTCAGTGCCCGTCTAAAAGAACAGCTATTGCTCTTTTTAGTACTTTGCATAAAAAAAAAAAAAATTGTTTCTGACTATAATGAAAAAGTAGGGTTGGGGGATGGAGAGACTTGAAAGTCCCCCTTTGGCGTAAGAACTGCCTGAAATGGTGGTTACTGAGCCAAAAATGACCCTTCTACTTTTTGCAGAGTTCGTAGATGAACTGTTTGGATGAGTCGTGTCTGTTTCTTCAGAGGCCATCTGCTGAATTCCACTGGTGGGCACAGTGGCCAAGGACTCATGGACAATGCACCATAAGAATAACCATGGCCCCCCTCCCCCCAGTCCCATGAGTGGGTGGAGTAAGAATCCTGGAGCTGGATTCTTGGCGGACCCTGAGGGTTCTTTGCTGAGAGGTTGCCAGGAGACCTGTGGGGATGTTGGGAAAGGTACCAGCTGGGACTGGGCTTGCTCCTGGGTACAGAATGTTTTATTCAGTGGGGAAAAGTAGTGTTGGGCCATATGAATAAAGACTTCAGATTCTGGGTAGGGGACTGTTTAACTCTCTCCCTCTTCCTTGGGCTCTAAACACAGCCTAAGGCACTTGGAATTTGGCCCACACTGATCATAATATAGGTGACAATGAAATCTGGGCCACCCCAAATCAACGAATCCTTAACAAGCCAAAACTGGCTGTTGGGGCTTGTCTGAAGAATTGTGACGTTGCCAGTTGGGTAAATATCCTTTGTATAAACACACTCAGTAATGGGTAAGCTATTTTCTTCCCAGTTAGCAGGCTCTTTATAAGACAGCTCTTGTGTTTCTACTTGGAGGCTGAAAAAGTTGTCCTCCCTAAGCACTTAGGGTCCTGATATCGGAACAAGATGAAATGTCTGATTCAGCAACATTTGTTTTTAATCCAGCCCAGGGTACTGTGGCCAAGACCTGAGAAGAGGAGGAGGACAGTAGGAATGTGAAGGTGAGTGATGGTAGGGAGGAGGCATGTGGGGATGGTGGACAGAAAAGTGGTCCTCAAAAGATATATCCAAGTCTTAACCTATAGAACCTGTGGATATGACCTTATTTAGAAAATAGAGCCTTTACAGGTGTAATTATGTTAAAAAATCTCAAGCTGAGATTATCCTGGATATAGGGAGTCTAAATCCCCAATGACTGATAGGAATCCTTGTAAGAGAAAGGAGAGGGAGATTTGAGACACATATAGTCATGTGGAGATGCAGGCAGAAATTGGAGGGATACTGCCACAGCCAAGGAACTACCAGAAGCCGGAAGAGGCCGGAAGAATCCTCTTCTAGAACCTTCAGGGAGAGTGTGGTCCTGCTGACACCTTGATTTTACACTTTCTCAGAACTCTGAGAAAATAACTTTGTTTTATCCCACCAGGTTTGTGGTCATTCATTACAACAACCCTTGAAAACAAATTCAGTGGGGGAGATCTGGAAAGAAAGAGACAGGTAGTAGAAATGTGTAGGCAAGGGCAAGGACAGCCATGGAGACTGAGGCAGGGAGAGACAGGGGCTGTGTAATAACTCCTCCTCCCTCCCTGTCTTAGTCTGCTCTGGTGACCACACAAAAGAACATTGACTGGCTGTCTTAAGTGACAGAAATTAATTTTCTCATAGTTCTGGACTCTGGATGTTAAAGGTCAAAGTACCAGCATGGTCAGTTTTCAGTGAAGACTCTCTTCCTAGCTTGTAGATGGCCAGTTCCTCACTGTGTCCTCCTAAGGCACAGACAGCAAGTTCTCTGGTGTATTTTCTTAAAGACACTAATCCCATCACAAGGGTCCCACCCTCATGACCTGATGTGAATCTCTAAATAACATCTCATCTCCAGCATTTGATTTTTGAGGAGATGCAATTCAATCCATAGCACTCTCCCACTGCATGGATTTCCCATCATAGGTCTGGCAACTTAGTAGCTGAAATTGGACAGAACTCTGCTGTATGAAACACGGAAAACCACTCTTGATTGAAGGATACATTGAAGAGAAGAGGTTATGTTAAGAATCAAAGAGGAACACACTTGTCTCAGGTTCTAAATGACAATTATTCCAACAGTTTGGATGATAGTGAAGGCAGCCAGGGCATCATTCAGCAGCTCTGTGAAGTGCAGGCTGGGAATGATCTTTTCAGTTCAGTTCAGTTCAGTCGCTCAGTCATGTCCGACTTTTTGCGACCCCATGAACCGCAGCACGTCAGGCCTCCCTGTCCTTCACCAACTCCCAGAGTCCACCCAAACCCATGTCCATTGAGTCAATGATGCCATCCAACTATCTCATCCTCTGTTCGTCCCCTTCTCCTCCTGCCCTCAATCTTTCCCAGCATCAGGGTCTTTTCAAATGAGTCAGCTCTTCGCATCAGGTGGCCAAAGTATTGGAGTT
>NW_011494629.1:4486614-4493276 GCF_000754665.1 Bison bison bison
ACCATCTGCAGCGATTTTGGACCCCCCCGCCCCCCGCCAAAAAAAAAGTCTGACACTGTTTCCACTGTTTCCCCATCTATTTCCCATGAAGTGATGGGACCGGATGCCATGATCTTCGTTTTCTGAATGTTCTGCCATAAGGGTGGTGTCATCTGCATATCTGAGGTTATTGATATTTCTCCCTGCAGTCTTGATTCCAGCTTGTGCTTCTTCCAGCCCAGCATTTCTCATGATGTACTCTGCATAGAAGTTAAATAAACAGGGTGACAATATACAGCCTTGACATACTCCATTTCCTATTTGGAACCAGTCTGTTGTTCCATGTCCAGTTCTAACTGTTGCTTGTTGACTTGCATACAGATTTCTTCGGAGGCAGGTCAGATGCTCTGGTATTGCCATCTCTTGAAGAATTTTCAACAGTTTGTTGTGATCCACACAGTCAAAGGCTTTGGCATAGTCAATAAAGCAGAAATAGATGTTTTTCTGGAACTCTCTTGCTTTTTCGATGATCCAGCGCATGTTGGCAATTTGATCTCTGGTTCCTCTGCCTTTTCTAAAACCAGCTTGAACATCTGGAAGTTCACGGTTCACATACTGCTGAAGCCTGGCTTGGAGAATTTTGAGCATTACTTTACTAGTGTGTGAGATGAGTGCAATTGTGCGGTAGTTTGAGCATTTTTGGCATTGCCTTTCTTTGGGATTGGAATGAAAACTGACCTTTTCCAGTCCTGTGGCCACTGCTGAGTTTTCCAAATTTGCTGGCATAGTGAGTGTAGCACTTTCACAGCATCATCTTTCAGGATTTGAAATAGCTCAACTGGAATTCCATCACCTCTACTTGCTTTGTTCGTAGTGATGCTTTCTAAGGCCCACTTGACTTCATATTCCAGGATGTCTGGCTCTAGGTGAGTGATCACACCATCGTGATTATTATCTTTTAGTGTTCCATTAACTTCCTCTTCTAGCATTTTCCTGCAGGAGGGATTCCTTGACTGGTATTCTCCTATTATAAGCTGAATTGTGTCATCCCCAGAACACATATGTTGAAGTCCTCAGACATCAGAATATAAATGTATTTGGAGATACGGTCTTTAAAGGGGTAAATAAGTTAAAATGGGGTCATTAGGTAGCCTAATATAATCTGACTGCTTTCCTTGTAAGAAGAGGTTAGGACACAAACATGCACAGAAGAAAGACCCTATGAAGACAAAGGAAGATTATGACCATTTACAAGCAAACTAAAGAGAGAGACCTCAGAAGGAGACAAACTCTGTTTGATACCTGATTTTGAACTTCCAGCCTCCAGAACTATGAGAAAATAAACTTCTGTTGGTTAAGCCACCTTGTCTATGGTGCTTTGTATGGCTATGTCTGAGGTAACTAATGATTCTCCAAGCCTAGTGCTTCAAGTAGAACCTTCCTTGCTCTATAAACAGGCTCCTGACTCCAGACCATGTGCATTCTAGGATCCTCATCCCCTTGGCCTGTTAGAGCCTCCAGGAACATGTTGGAACTCCTGTTCATTCATTCTCACCGAACCACGAGAGTTTTAGTAAGTTACTCAATCTCTTGGAATCTTTTCTTCATCCAGAAAACTGAAGATAATCAAGCCTCCCTGGTTGTGCAAATTAAATGAATTCACATACACAAACGTGTAACCAAGCAAGACCCTATGTGGCCTTCCTAGAACAGGCCCCACCACCTTCCATGTCCTCCGCCTGCTTATTTTATGTTGAAAAATTTAGCCTCCTAGGCCTTCCTGGACTTTCAAAGAGTAAATTTTATCAGAGAAGTGAGAAGATACAGAAAAGAAAACAGTCAAACAAGACAAAATAATAGTTAAGCCACTAAACAAAGTCAAGGACCTTAATTCTTCCTCAAAGGCATAGATAATAATCTGGGCCATATCCTTTGAGCTATTCTTCAGATACTCAAACCCCCATCAGGTGGAAGAAGTTAACTGCATGCTGCCCACAAGCATGTAGACCCCAGACTGGTTGGAAGCAGAAGGTTGATGATGTTGACTCCTGATTGCCTCACCACCAACTTATCAGAAGAATGTCCCTGAGCTGATCATACTTTTGATAATCCCATCCCTCACTCTATCTTTAAAAGTACTCTCTAAAAGCCTTTGGGGAGTTTGGGCTTTTTAAGCACTAACTTCCTGGACTTTCTGCTTGGCACCCTGCAATAACCACTGCACTTTCCTTCACGTCAGCCCGCTGTCAGTAGCTTGGCTTTACTGCTTGTGGGCAAGCAGTCCCAAGTTTGGTTTGGTAACAAAAGGATTAAATAAAGCTGAGGCCCAATCACTCTAGCACCTTCTTCAATTTTATCTACATTAGAGGACATTTGCCATGTTTTGCAGCCCCACAACAGAGGTAGTCTGCCTCTTTGGAGGAAAAGCAGATAATCTATGAGAGTTAGGGCCCTGTCTCCCACTGCGTGAAGTTGAGTCTGAAAGTGGGGCGGGCAGTGTAACTTACTCATTCAGATTCTCCCACTCAGGTTAGGTAGCTTTTGAGGTGCTTTTAAAGTGTCAATCCATGTTGCTTCCAGGAATGTTTTCGAACTCACCATCTGACAAGTCAGGATCACTTCTCCAAGTCATACGTGCTCCCCGCTTTCTGTGGCTCCCCAAGTCTATCAGTCAACAGACCCCATGGATACCTCTGTGCAGAATCTCCCTTAGCATCCATCCCGACTGACCCTACTTTGCTTCTACTCTTACCATTTCTGTCTCCAGCTCTGTCGATAGGCTTCTCAGGGATCCTTCAGCTTCTAGACTGTTCTCCTCAGTTCAACCCATCTTGTCCACAGTTTCTAGATTAATAAAGAACTGTCAAAGCTGCCACATTATATACAAAATATTAAGACTGAGAGTCAAGTTCTTACTCAAATTGAGTTATTTAAGATACTCCATTACTTTCCTTCACTATTATGTGCTCAGTGTGGGCACTCTTAAATTTCACTGTGTTTTGGGATTAACCGCATTGTAGAGAGACAGAAAGATAAAAGAAATAAATTGAGAAAAGATCCATAGAAACAGATTTTACACCATAAAAGAGTAAATTATTAGGTGTTAGAAAAATATAAATGTTGCAGTGTGTTTTATATGCTGTTTCCAAGAATAAAAATATGCCAAATCTGTGGGTTAAGGAGTTGGTTAGTCAGATTTCTGGATGGCCCTTCCTTTAAACTGTTAGTACTGCTGTGCTGCTTAATGGGCAATAACCAGTCAGCAAAGAGAAGAAAATCTGAATAGAGGCCTTGGAGGAAAAGCCAATTTGAGGATCAATTATTGCCTTGTTAAGCAGTAATATGGGGTTATTGTAGATTTGGGAGAGTATGGTGGTTAAAATGTACTTTCTAAAAACCAAGAATTTTCCAAATTTAAGAAGTAACTGAAAGAGTAATTTAAAGAAATGCAGTCTCCCCATGGAACCAGATTATGAAACAAAAAAAAAAGGGAAGGGAATGATGCTAAATGGAAGCAAAATAGAAGTGACCCTTCCAGACGGTTATTTTGAAAGTCCTTTCGAAGAAGCCATCTACTAGACAATGCTACCAAGTGGCCCGTGTTCTATTGTTTCGCATTTCTAGAGGCTAGAAGTCTGAAATCAAGATGTCAATAGGGTCATGCTATCTCTGAAAGCCCTAAGGAGGGTTCTTCCTTGACCTTCCAGCTTCTTGTGGGTGCCAGCATCATTGGTGCTGCTTCGTTTGGGTGTCCTATGGGATCACATGTACTCTTACTCTGTGTCCATCTGTGTCTACACTTCCCTCTTTTTATAAGGACTTTAGTCATTGGATTGAAAGGAAAGTGAAGTCAGTCGTGTCCGACTCTTTGCGACCCCATGAACTGCAGCCCACCAGGCTCTTCTGTCCGTGGGATCCTCCAGGCAAGAATACTGGAATGGGTTGCCATTTCCTTCTCCAGGGGATCTTCCTGACCCAGGGATTGATCCCGGGTCTCCCGCATAGTAGGCAGATGCTTTACCGTCTGAGCCACACACGAATGCAGTATACTCTCATCTTAACTTGGTTATATCTGCAAAGACCCTTTTTCCAAATGAGGTCACATTCACAGGTATTGGGGGTTAGGATTTTAATACCTCATTCTAAGTCAATGATATCACAATGAAGAGAGCATGCCAGAAGTTCTTTGTTATTAACACAAAAATAGTATTAATAATAGCTACATACTCAAAACTACCCAGAGTAACATCAACTTCTGGCATGACAGCATGAGGAGCTCTACTGACCCACTTACTCAGTGAAACTGGTGAAAAACTGTTAAAAAACTCAACAATTTAAGGCTTCTGGAAATGATCCTAAGGGGGAAAAATAGCAAAGTGAAAGTCTGCTATTTAAGAAAAAGTATGAAAATTTGGTAAGAATGGTGAGAGTTTATGGTATTTGAACTGAGACTGCTTCCTTCCTACTCACTCTTAGTTAAGTAAGGGTGGAGACTCCATTCCAGAATTCTGCAACTAGGGACAAGGGCTCCTTTTCCCAGCCCTCCCAGCACATGGAAGTCTTTCTTCTCCAGAGGAGCAGGTTGGCAATGTTTCTTATCCTGTCCACAGATCCCCATTGCTGAAACTAAGTTCCAGATGAGTGCGATCAAGAGGTCACCTTTCTGGTGGATTGGAGGGTCTACTTTGGGCACAGAATGCTGAAAGGACTGTCCCTAGTCATTCTTTCCTTGACTTGTGAGGGGGTGGTTCCAAGTCAGAAGATGCAAGCTCAGAGGACCTCTGGCTGCCCTACTTCTCCACCAACTACCCAGCTCGCAGAGTCGGGGTATCATTCAGAGAGGAGCCTGCCATTGTTCCCATCCCCAAATCCAGAGTCCTGAATCAGATATTTTGCTGGAGAATGGGATTGGGAAAAGGGTAAGAAGGAGGCCATTAAAAAAGATAGTTTCTAATATTTTCCCAAAGGAATTGAAAGTCAAGCCTAAGGATGCTCTCAAAAATGGTGGAGGTTATGGTAAAAGGGAATTGGGAGGAGATTCAAAATACATGCTAAACTGTAAGCCTGTTAGTTTGTGGGAGAAAATTCAGAATGAATCACTAGGGAGGAGTCTTCTTGGGTTCAGAACAAATATCAAACACTGACCTCAGGAACTATTCCTTCAAAGGAGTCACAACTTCATTGGATTAGTTTGTAGAGCAATTTATGCTTTAGGGCATTGCTGGAATCAATATAGCAATCAGCCAACAATTAATAGAGTTTTACAACTGGATGTGGTCAGAGAAAAAGTAGCTGATAACCCCAGCAAGATCACTGTCATCCAGGCATGACTGTGGTTATACCCAAAGCTGTGCATCTTTGAGAAGAAATATCAGAGGCTGAACTCTATGGAAGGGGAAATAGATTTCAAGAAAATAATCTAGACATTCACTAACAAAGAATTAAATAACAGTAACAAGACCTGGAGGATGGGAGGAAGACCAGTATCTAGAATTGCTACAATATTTCCAACAAAAATTTTAAGGCATGCAAACAAATATGAAAGTATGATTCATACAGCTAGAAAAAGCCAGAAAAGACACTGCCTGTGAGAGTGACCACTACTGTATTATCAGAAAACTTCAAAAGATTCATTGTAAACATGTTCATAGGGCTAAAAGAAAATATGATGACCATGTTGCATCAAATAAAGAATATCAATAAGGAGATAAAAGTTATTTAAAAAAGAACCAAATGGAAATTCTGGAGTTGAAGAGTGGAATAACGGAAATAAAAAATTCATTAGAGGAACTCAACAGTGGGTTTGAACTGGCAGAAGAGAGAATAAATAAACTTGAAGATAAATCAGTAGAAACCATGCAAGCTGAAGAACAGAGAGGGAAAAAGTATACCAAAATGCTTATAGTGGAAGTACCAGAAAAAAATGAGAGAAGGGAGCAGAAAGAACATTTGAAGAAATAATGGCTGAAAACTTCACAAATTTGTTGAGAGATACTGGTCTGTGGTTTTCTTGCAATGTCTTTTCTAGTTTTGTTACTAGGGTAATGCTAGCCTCATAAAATGAGTTAGGAAGCATTCCTTCTGCTTCTGTCTTCTGAAAGAGCTTCTAGAAAGTTGATACAATTTTTTCTTTAAATACGTGTTAGAATTCACCAGTGAACTCGCTTCGGGCTCATGCTCTCTTTTTTAGAAGGTTGCATGCATCTTGAGAAATTTGTATGCAGGTCAGGAAGCAACAGTTAGAACTGGACATGGAACAACAGACTGGTTCCAAATAAGAAAAGGAGTACGTCAAGGCTGTATATTGTCACCCTGCTTATTTAACTTCTATGCAGAGTACATCATGAGAAACGCTGAACTGGAAGAAACACAAGTTGGAATCAAGATTGCCGGGAGAAATATCAATCACCTCAGATATGCAGATGACACCACCCTTATGGCAGAAAGTGAAGAGGAACTAAAAAGCCTGTTGATGAAAGTGACAGAGGAGAGTGAAAAAGTTGGCTTAAAGCTCAACATTCAGAAAACGAAGATCATGGCATCTGGTCCCACCACTTCATGGGAAATAGATGGGGAAACAATGGAAACAGTGTCAGACTTTTTTTTGGGGGGGGGGGGCTCCAAAATCACTACAGATGGTGAGTGCAGCCATGAAATTAAAAGACGCTTACTCCTTGGAAGGA
>NW_011494629.1:4493376-4518158 GCF_000754665.1 Bison bison bison
TGCTGCGATTCATGGGGTCGCAAAGAGTCGGACATGACTGAGCGACTGAACTGAACTGAACTGATGCATGCTAAATCACTTCAGTAGTGCAACCCTATAGACTGTAACCCACCAGGCTCCTCTGTCCAAGGGATTCTCCATGTAAGAATGCTGCAGTGGTTTGCCATGCCCTCCTCCAGAGGATCTTCCTGACCCAGGGATTGAACCTGTGTCTCTTTATATCTCCTTCATTGGCAGCCAAGTACTTTAGCACTGGCACCACCTAGAAAGCCTCATGTTAGAAGGTTATTACTCATCAATTTATTGTTTTAAGCCCATTCAGATTGTCTGCTTCTTCTTGTGTGAATTTAGGCAGACTGTGTCTTTCAAGGATTGAAAGATTCAGTTAGGTTGTCAAATTTATGGGCTTCCCTGGTGGTTCAGTGGTAAAGGATTCACCTGCAGTGCAGGAGATGTGGGTTCAATCCCTGAGTCGGGAAAATCCCCTGGAGAAAAAAATGACCACCATATAGCTGTTCATGGTATCCCTGGTTTTACTGAAAAACAGTGAACTTACACATCCAGGAAGTTCAACAAACTTTAAGTAGGATAAATGCAAAGAAAGCCACAAACAGACACATCATAGTTAAAATGTTGAAAGTTAAAGCCAAGGAGAAAATCTTGAAGGCAGCAAAAGAAAACTGACTTATTACTTACAAACAAACTCCAATAAGATTGGAGCTGACTTTCCAGCCAAGATAATGGAGGCTGGAACGTATTGGAAGGACATAAAATAGTCAATGAAAAAAACAGAAAAAACTGTAAATTAATAAAAGTCTCTATAATCAAAACCATCTTTTAAAAATGAAGGTGAAATAAAGACTTTCCCAGATAAACAAAATCTGAGAGAATTTGTTGGTAGAACAAATAGTTTTATGAGAAATAAAAAATTCAAATATCCTATAAGAAATACTAAAGGAACTTTTTCAGGCTGAAAGCAAGTGTCTCCAAATGGTAATTCAAATTAACATGAAGAACAAAGACCACAGGAAAATGTATCTGTGTAATTATAAGATACAGTTTAAATACAGATTTTATTCCCTCATAACTGATTTTAAAACACTAGCATAAAGTAATGTGTATATAATATATTTGGGGGCCTATGGGGTCGCAGAGAGTCGGACACGACTGAGCAACTGAACTGAACTGAACTGAACACATAAATAATAGGATATGTGTGATACGTTTGCCAATAATAGTAAAAGAAGGAAGGTGGGTGGGAGGAAAGCCTTACTGGGCTAAGGAAATGTCTACAGATTGTAAAGTAAGAATTATAACAATGCATTGTTAGGTTTGTAACATTAGTAGCTCTGCTGCTGCTGCTGCTGCTAAGTCGCTTCAGTCGTGTCCGACTCTGTGTGATCCCATGGACGGCAGGCCACGAGGCTCCCCCGTCCCTGGGATTCTCCAGGCAAGAGCACTGGAGTGGGTTGCCATTTCCTTCTCCAATGCATGAAAGTGAAAAGTGAAAGTGAAGTCGCTGAGTCGTGTCTGACTCTTAGCAACCCCATGGACTGCAGCCTACCAGGCTCCTCCATCCATGGGATTTTCCAGGCAAGAGTACTGGAGTGGGGTGCCATTGCCTTCTCCGATTAATAGCTCTACTGTATACCAAAATAATATGACAAAAAGAGAGAATGAGGAATATAACTATATTAATGTTTCTATAAATCAATGAAATGAAACTAGTATAAACCAGGAGCCAATTCTGACAAGGTAAGATATATATGATAAGTCATATACATCTTATCTAAATCACTAAAAATCTTTCAAGATATAGTGGGAAAAAAAAGTATAGAAGTTAAAATGCTACATAACAAAATATTTACTTAATGTAAAATAATAGTAAAGAAGGAAGGTGAAGTTTGGTTTAACATCCAGTAATCAATTACTGTAAACCGTCATATCAATAGAATAAAAAACAAATATCATATGATTATCCCATAGATGCAGAAACAAGCATTTAACAAAATCCAACACTCTTCGTGGGCTTCCCTTGGTGGCTCAGATGGTAAAGAATCCGCTTGCAATGCAGGAGACCTGGTTCAGTCCCTGGGTTGGGAAGATCCCCTGGAGGAGGACATGGCAACCCATTCCAGTATTCTTGCCTGGAGAATCCCCAAGGACAGAGGAGCCTGGCAGACTGTAATCCATGGGGCTGCAAAGAGTCAGACACAACTGAGCAACTAAGCATACAGCACAACACTTCATAAAAAGACTGAACAAATGCGGAATAGAAAAGTTCTTCAAACCAATAAAGGGTTTGAAAGGCTGTGAAAAACTCAGAGCTATCGTCATACTTAATGATGTAAGACTGGATGCTTTTCTACCGCTATCAGGAACAAAGCAAAGATGTTAGCTCTTGCCACTTCTGTTCAGCATTATACTTGAAGTTCTAGCTGGGGCTATTAAGCAAGAGAAAGTAATAAAAGGCATATGGATTGGAAAGGAAGAAATAAAACTATGTCTATTTTCAGATGATATGATCTTGTACATAGAAAAACCTAGGAATCCCCTAAAAAGCATTTAGAAAAAAAAAAAAAAAAAGTTTAGTAAGTTTTCAGGATGCAAGGTTAATATGCTGCAAAGAATCATATTCTATACACTTGCAGTGAGGGCTTCCCTGATGGCCCAGTGGTAAAGAACCCACCTGCCAATTCAGGAGATGTGGGTTCAATCCCTGGGTCGAGAGGATCTCCTGGAGAAAGAAATGGCAATCCATTCCTGTATTCTTGTCTGGGAAATTCTAAGGACAGAGGAGCCTGGTGGGCTACAGTCCATGGAGTCACAAAAGAGTCAGACATGACTTAGTGACTAAATAGCAACAAGACAACACTTGCAGTGAACAATCTGAAAATTTAAAAAAAATTCCATTTACACCAGTTAAAAAAATAACTTAGAAATAAACCTAACAAAAGAAGTGTATAACCTGTCGTCTGAAAACTGCAAAACATTGTGGAAGAAATTACAGGTCATCTCAATAATTGGAAAAGCATTTTATGTTTGCGGATCAGAAGGTTTAACATTTTTAAAAAATTCATCTGTATGTTTATTTTCAGTGAAACCCTACTTTGTATTCTAGACTATCTCTTCTGAGGATAAGCAGACTTTAAATAACTTGTACATTGTCTATTTAAGTGCTCAAATACTAAAATACACAAATTCAACTACATTCCAAATAATTTTCCCTAAGATTTATCAGGTATTTAACAGACCAGGCCTGCCCAACCCCTCTACACCCACTGACAAGCAAGTTTAATCCTGCTAAGAACACACCCATACTCACCCATCCTACCAGATAAAAGGCAGAGAAAAGAAAGGCAACCACTTTTTTAAAGTCTTTTTTTAATGTGAATCATTTTTTAAAGTTTTTTTTTAAGTTTCTTTTTATTTATTTATCTGGCTGTGCCAAGTCTTGGTTACGGCATGTGAACTCTTAGTTACAGCATGTGGAATTTAGTTCCCTGACCAGGGATAGAACCCAGGCCCCCTGCATTGGGAGCACAGTTTTAGCCACTGAACCACTAGGGAAGTCCCATTTTTAAAGTCTTTATTGAATTTGTTAGCATATTGCATCTGTTTTATGTTTTGGTTTTTTGGTTGCAAGTTATGTGAGGTCTCAGCTCCCTGATCAGGGATCAAACTGGCACCCCTTGCATTGAAAGGCAAAGTCTTAAAAACTGGACAGCCAGGGAAGTCCTGGTGCAGCCACTTTTGAAAACAACCTGGTAATTCCTCAAATGATTAAATACAGAGTTACCATATATCCCAGTAATCCCACTCTTAGGTATTAATATATACCCAAGAGAAATAAAGTCATATAATCATAAAGACATTTGTACATGAATGTTCATAGCAGTACTATTCATAATAGCCAAATGGAGACAACAACCCAAATGTCTGTCAATGACAAGTGAATAAACAGAATGTGATATAACAATGCAACAGAATATTATTCAGCCATAAAAAGAAATGAAGTACAGATACCTGCTACAACCTGGACAAATCTCGAAAACATTATGCTAAGTGAAGGAAGTCACAAAAAATCTCATATTGTATTATTTTATTTTCATGAAATGTCCAGAAGAAAATTTATAGAGACAGAAAGTAGATTAGTGATTGCCTAGGGGTTAACAACTGACTGGTTCAAAATTGGGAAAGGAGTATGACAAAGCTGTATATTGTTACCCTGTTTATTTAACTTATATGCAGAGTACATCATGCAAAATGCTGGGCTGGATGAGTTATAAGTTGGAATCAAGATTACCAGGAGCAATATCAACAACCTCAGATATTCAGATGATACCACGTGGTAGAAAGCGAAGAGGAACTAAGGAGCCTCCTGATGAAGGTGAAAGAGGAGAGTGAAAAAGCTGGCTTAAAACTCACATTCAAAAATTGAAGATCATGGCATCTGATCCCATCACTTCATGGCAAATAGATGAGGAAACAATGGAAATAGTGACAGACTTTATTTTCTTGGGCTCCAAAATCACTGTGGATGGTGACTGCAGACATGAAATTAGACGATGCTTGCTTCTTGGAAAGAAGGCTATGACAAACTAATAGCGTATAAAGAGGATGGACCGACAAAGGTCCATGTAGTCAAAGCTGTGGGGTCTTTCCATCAGTCATGTACAGATGTGAGAGTTTGACCATAAAGAAGGCTAAGTGCTGAAGAATTGATGCTTTGAACTGTGCTGATGGAGAAGACTCCTGGACAAGGACTCTGGAGAGTCCCTTGGACAGTAAGTTTAAACCAGTCAATTCTAAAGGAAATCAACCCTGAATGTTCATTGGAAAGATTGATACTGAAGCTGAAGCTCCAGTACTTTGACTACCTGATGCAAAGAGCTGACTCACTGGAAAATACCTTGATGCTGGGAAAGATCGAGGGCAGGAGGAAAAGGGAGCAGCAGAGGATGAGATGGTTAGATGGCATCATTGACTCAATGGACATGAGTTTGAGGAAACCCAGGGACCCAGTGAAGGACAGGGAAGCCTGGCGTGCTGCAGTACATGGAGTTGCAAAGAGTCAGACATGACTTAGGGACTAAACAGCACATCAACAGAGGTGGGGAAGTGGGGCTGGCAGGTAGGAGGTACTAGGCTTCTTTTTGAGTTGATGGAAATGTTCTAAAATTGATTGCGGTGATGGTTGCACTTATCTGTGAAAATACTTTTGAGTTTTATACTTTATGTGGGATTGTATGTGAGCTAGTTCTTAATTACCCAGAGTGAAAGATTAGCCCAGCACCAGAACTCTATCAATTTAATGCACCCCCTGGGCTTCCCTGGTGGCTCAGATGGTAAAGAATCTGCCTGCAATGCAAGAGACCCGGATTTGATCCTTGGGTTAGGAAGATCCCCTGGAGAAGGAAATGGCAACCCACTCCAGTATTCTTGCCTGGATAATTCTATGGATAGATGAGCTACAGTCCATGGGGTCTCAAAGAGCTGGACACAACTGAGCAATTAGCATTACAATAAAGGCAGACCAATGCAGGGCAACCACCTAGGAAATCCCTATAAACTAGAGTACTGCTGACGCTGGGCTTCGCAGGTGGTGCTAGTTGTAAAGAACCCACCTACCAATACAGGAGACGTAAGAGAAGCAGGTTCCATCCCTGAGTCAGGAAGATCCCTGGTGGAGGGCATGACAACTCACTCAAGTACTCTTGCCTGGAGAATCCCATAGACAGAGAAACCTGGTGGGCTACAGTCCATAGGGTTGCCAGGAGTCAGATACAACTGAAGTGACTTAGCACACACTGCTGAAGATAGAAGAGGGGGCTGTTTTATTACACTTTGTATTACTGAATATGTGCAAAATGCATTGGGGTGCTCCACCTACCTTCTTATTGTTTTCCTCCTATTCTATTATTCTTCCTCCATTGAGCTCCATAAAACCTGAAGCAAACAATCAATGGAACGGGGATAGTCATCTTTCTGAGGACTGGGGAAGGAAGAACCATTTCATTTCCCATTTGTCTGACTGCGCTGTGTTCTTAGCAAGAGCTGGTTGTGGTAATGCAGAATCTGGTCAGGCAAAGAACAGAAGAGCCATATTGGATCCTTCCCATTACCTTCAACTCTCCCACAGTTTATAAGTTCCATGGTTTATTTGTAATTTTAAAATCCTTTTTCCCTTTTCTTTTGTTTTCTATAATGCACATTTATGTTGTAATAGAGCCTGAGTTTCTACAATAGGCTTTTATGTGTGCTTTTGATTCAAATATAAAAAGATCCACTTCAGTGTAATAAACAAATACCCAGCTGTTATTGCACTAAATAATTGACAAACCTCAAACACATTTGGACTCAAACATACTTCTTGTTCTCCCTGCAGAGGCCACCAGCATACCCCCTCCCCTAACCTCACTAAGGAGCTTGAGAACAAATCACCCTGCTTTTGGACAATGAGTCTGTGCCTCACTATTTTAAATATAAATAAGTTTGAATTGGGAGTATTAGCGTGTCTCATTGCCGTTCCTGATGGAGGCCATGCATGCAAAACCTAGATTTGGGGTTTGGATATTCCACTGATTTATTCGTGGGCTGATTCTGTTTGGAGCATTTCCTATGCTCTAAGCAAGACCCCCCACTTTCACCCCCATGCGCTGTGGGAGACTTGGAGAGGGAAGTCCACTCGGGTGTGCAGTGTGGGTTACTTTCCCCAGCACACGTCATGCATCTGTTTATCTCTCACTCTGAACTCATTTTGGCTTCTGCCTTTCCGTATATACCGTGTTCCTCATCTTAATGGATGGAGCCACTATATCAATTCACACTAGTAATTTTCCTACTTATTCCATGAGGGAGATACAAACTTGAGTTGGTTTAAGTTGTCATATTTTGGGGGCCCATTTTTTACTTGGCCTACCATGCTAACTGTGTATCTATACATGCATAATGCTCAGGCTCAAGCTTTTGGCCACAAGGGAAGCTCCCACCAAGCTAAATTTCAGAGATTCCATCATTAAAAACAGAAGGGGAGAATGGATACTGAGAAACACAATACTTCATATAGATCAACTCCAAGCCCAGTTGACGGAATTCACCAGAAATCCAGAACCTCCTGTAACGGCTTCCTTGATTTGTTGACGTCCTCAAAGATGCTTCAGCTCTGGATCCTCGGTCTTCCCTGAGAAGCAGGAACTTGGGTGGATTCCTATAGAGGCCGGAGAACTTCGTCCACGCAGGGCTGAGTGCAGGTCCCTTAGCAGCCGAGGCCCGTGTTCTCCCACCACTGCTGCTGCCGGTGGCCCTCAGAATACTGACCTAGAGGCATAGCCGTTCCCAGTGGTGGCCGAAGGGAGGGACAAGGTTCTCCTCTGAACAACCAACCAGCCCTTCCCCTTAATTCCCCATACACAGAAGAGAATAGACTGTATCTTTTCTGAGAATTTACTGAAATTTGAGAAAAGTAAGATGGAAACACAACAAGGAGGAGGGCTTTCAGTGAATGCACAGGCCGGGGACCTTCTAGGATTCTTTATCAGGCTGCTTCCTCCTCATGCCATCAAAAATGCTCTGAGTATCTCTGTTCTTCACACTCTGCACAAAATGACCCTAAGAACTGCGAAGGAGAAAATATATAATGTCATCTCAAAGGTCCACTTCTAGAGCTCCTGTTCATTTTCCCAGGGTGTGACGACATCTATTCCCTACAGAACCACCCACAGGGTGTGGTATTAACCCATGGTCCCAATAAGAACTTCATAATTCTCAGACAGAACAGTCCCTAAAGTCTGGACTATTGCACTGTGAGTGCCATCACATAAGTACAGCTCAACCCAGCAGGGCTACAATAACTTCATTCCAGCTTCTGTTTACTCTCATCAACTATTCATCAACTGAATTACTCTATCTCAAACATGTCATTAAAAAGCCTTTTGCTTTCTTTCCATCGGACTCAGTTGTAATCCACAGATCTTAGCAAAGCAGACCTCATGTTGCTCTCTGCATGTCTCCATCTCTCTAGATGCAGGATCTTTATCAACTAGAATGTGTTTGACTGGAAGTCAAGCCTCTCACACTCATAATTTCTAAGTCTGGCACCTTTCCTGGGGAGAAAGAGAGGTTAGAAGGTAAGATATGGCAATAAGCCATATAGTAGCCCTGTTTGAGAAATGTACATTCTGAGATTGGCCTTCTGGTAGTCCTGTCTGTTTAATTTATGGTGATAATTTCTCTAACAATAGTACTAGTAGACAGATATGATGGGATTTAGGGAAGGGGTGTGTGTCTTTCTGGACCCAGTAACCTCTATAACCCAGAGTATCTTCTTAAAACTGTTTCTGCCTTCTAAAGTAATAATAATCCCAACCCGATTCATAAAAAACTTTTGAGCTTAACTCTGAGAATTCTAGAAAGATATGGTCTTTGCTGAAAAAGGGCAGCCCTGGGTTGTACCTAATATCATGTAGGTTTTTGTCCTTGTTTTTAATGACATCAGTGCAATGCAAGTATTCATCAATTAGAAATGTAAAGTTAAGTGACATGACTGTTTGTAATGGGGTTTTCTACTAATAGCAGACTCTGATGATCCCAGTAGATGCTCAGCACATCTGAAATTCCATGTCACTGGAATCGCCAATGTTTATTTTATGCAAAAAGGGAAGCCCACGTTGAACTTTGTAAACGCTTTACATGTTTGCAATTATGCCTTTTCTTCTATTTGTTGGTGCACGTTTGTATCCTGTGCTCCTGGCTCCTATATCAGAAGTTTATCACTCATGGGAATTAACTTGCTATTTGAACTTAGAATTTCTTTAGCTGGAATCTCAACTGTGGGAAAACAGTGGAAGAATACTCTTATCTGCAGTGGTGATGATACTTTCAGCCAAAAGAAATGGAAAAGGGAAAACTGGAAGAGAAGAGACTGTGGGCCAAATAAAGGGTGTTCTTTTCTATATTCAGCAGAAAATGTCCCCATGTGAGAGGAAAGGAAGCCTCTGAGGACCCCATGAAGTGATACCCAGCAGGGTACTGCATTTATTACTCTGGAGAATTCTCTTCTTCCAGATCCTGGAGATGCAGGCAGGAATTTTCTATACTTGGATATTTTTGTTGTTGAAAAAGAAAAGCAGAAAAGTAGAGATGATAATAAACAGGTATCCAAGAATCAGCTGTATTAAATGAGCAGATGTTATTCAGATATATTTACTTCTGACCCTTTTTTTTTTTTTAAGTAAAATATTGTACATATTTTGAAGTCTATGAAGTCCCTCCTCCCAGTCCTTCTCCCCAACAGCAATTGCTATGGTATCATTCCAGCCCATGAATCAAAATTTACATTTGTATGCGTCTGTACCTAATAAAGAGATTTATTTTGTAGGTTGAAAAGCATACCATGTAAATGGCATCAGATTGTATTAACATTCTGCAGCTAGCTTTCTCCACTCTAGATTTTTTTCTAGCTCCATTCATGTTGGGACATGTAAATCTAATCATTCATTCTGACTGTTGCATAATATTTCTTCATGTGACTACATCAAATTTATTTACCTATTATTTTACTAATGGACATCTAGTGTGCTTTCAATAAAAATTAGTGCACTTGTGCTATTATTCCTAGAATTGGAATTAGTGGGGTACAGAGTATTGACCAAGGTCACAAGAGATGCTGTAACAAACTCATACGTATAATGGCTCAGACAAACATCCTGAGATGCTCAGAAAAGCATACTGACTGCTTTTGAGCAACAACAGCAAAGTTGAGCTGTTGCATGAGGGACTATGTGGCCCACAAAGTCTAAAATATCTACTATTTGATCCTTTATTGGAAAGTCTGGCAACACTTATCTAGACTATGAAGGTTCAAATCCTGGTTTCTTGATTTACTAGCTGGATCACTTGATCAAGAATCTTTAAGTGTGCTTCTGTCTTCATGTATAAAATGGGGATAACAATTAAGCAGACCTTTCTCCAAGAAGCTGTGAAGATCGAATGAAATAGTACATATCAACCACAGAGCCAGTGTTGAATGCAGCACCATCATCATCATCATGTCTTTCAGATGACATAACTAGAGATCAGAGAAGTTACATGTGGTCTAGGATCACAGTCACACCGCTCAAATACAACTCTTGAGTCTTCTAACTCATAGTTTATCTCAATGGAAATCTCTTACAACAAAACAAAAGCCCTTAAAAAATAGATTGTCAAAAATAGGTTGCTGGGAGGGTAAATTCATGGCTTGCATATACTCCTCTCCCTTCCCAGATGTGGCCTCAGAATCATTCTCAACACAGTTCTCCATGGAGTTAACACAACTGGACTTACCATATGACCTGAAACCTCTTTATCACCCCCATCTCTGGTCCAAATACACAGACTTCAAAGTTAGTTGGATAGAAAAACTCCAATATAAATAACTCTCAGCATATCAAACAAAAATATATTATACTTTGGAGTTCCAAAGTGTCATAGCAATAAAAATGTATTGGGTACATAATGCAAATAACAGCACTTTTCATTTACAAAGTCTTTTGAAATTTATAAAACATTCATACAAGGTTAAGAGGGCTTCCCAGGTGGCCCAGTGGTAAAGGATCCACCTGCCAAAGCAGGAGACACATGAGATCTGGGTTCAAGCCCTGGGTCATGAAGATCCCTTGGAGTAGGAAATGGCAATCTGCTCCAGAATTCTTGCCTGAAAAACTCCATGGACAGAGGAACCATGGGGTTCCAAAGAATTGGACATGACTGAGAGACTGAGCACAACAAATAAGGTTAAGAGAGCAGATACTTTTATTCCATTTTCATAGATGGAAAAATTGAAGGCCAGGGAATTGGCTGAAGGCCATTAGAGAACTGGTGAGCAGCAGAGACTAGGCCCTGATCTGCAGGCCCTGTATTCTTATATCTATGAACACAGTTTCCCTTAGAGCCAAAGTCCTCAACCAAGTGCTTTGGAGAGTGGCTAGGGTGAATCTGTGAAGTAAGCTGGGAATTTGCATACAAGGAAGACTCTTCAGTTTCAAAAAGAATTACTTTCTTTTTCTTGGGACATGTAGCCTTCTGATCTACCTTATTTCCTCCAAACTTTGATAATGGTAAAGTATTTTTTTTTAACTACTGCTGCAGAACAAACATCCCAAAACTTGGAGGCATAAAATAACCACAGCCATTTACTGTCTAACAATTCTGTGAGTGGACTGGACTCTGCTGGGCATTTCTTTGCCTCCATATGGTGTCAGCCAGGGCAGGGGTCATCTGGAGGCTTAAGTAGGCAGGAGTGTCCAAGATTGCTCACTTTTACATGGCTAACAGTTGGGCTGGCTCTTGGCAGGGAGCTCAGCTGGCGTTGTGGAATGGAATGTTCCAGTTCTTTCCAGACAGTCTCTATGAGTGGTGTGAGCTTCTCACAGTGTGATAGCTGAGTTCTAAGAGGGAGTGTTCCAAGTATGTGCAAGCAGAGAATGGTTATCTGAAGGTCCAGTTTCTGAAGTTATATGGCCTCACTTCTACCACATTCTACTGGACAGAGCAAGTCACAGGACAGCCTGATTCAAGAGGAGGGGAAATTTACTTCACTTTTCCATGGGGAGAATGATAATGAATTTGCAGCCATCTTCAATCTGTCTATGCTGTTGGAAAAGCAGCAAACACAATGATAAATGGCAACTGACATTCACCCTTGGTCTCAGAGACATAAAAGGAAGTGTGAGACCCACAACTTTTGGGGCAGGCATGCCCAGGCAGCTACTGCCGGGTGAAATGGTAGATCCACTCTCTCCAGAAGACCTCTCAGTTTCCAAAAGAGCAAACTATGAATTTTCATGTGAAGTCTCTGCTTTTTCAGTGTGAGCTTGACCTTTACAGTCATGTTGCATCGGGCAAATTGACCCTTGAGCTTCCAGTTTTCAACATCTGCCTTACGTCTTCATGGGATAGCTCATCTTTTATGTGAAACACCTGTCAGCAAGACAGTCATGGCAGCTCATTTATCAGAGAATGTCACTGCTTTGTGGTTGGTAAGAAGAGGGAGGAGAAAAGAACAAGTCAATTATCTTGAGGCTGAGTAGTTGCCAGGGGAAAAAGGCTTTTTTGTCATTTATTTACTACTGTGTATGCCTAGGATGATAAATCACAGTCTTCAGTTGGCCAGGAGAAGCCGCACTGGCAGCAGCTGTGCCAGACAGAACAATCTTTTGCATATGATGAACACCTGGGGAGGGTTGGTTTCCAAATATTTCCTGCAGCTTTTATCAGGTTCCAGGTCAGAGAAGTCAAGGGAAGGGATGAGAAGGGAAGACAAAGGAAAAGAGGAAGGAAGAGGCGAGAAGCCTCAGTCCCAGGGGAGATGTGCTCTGTCTGGAGCAGGCAGATGAGGCCCCCCTCGGCTCCAGAAGTCCCCAGAGCCACATGGACCCTCTAACCTGGCAGGAGATCCTTCTACCCTCCCAGCCCCACTCCTAAGCCCTGGGTCTTTTTTCACCGTGGACACCAAAGAGCATTCAGTTCAGCAATGTAAACAGTCCTTCTTGCTGTACAGCGAAAAGACATCCATTGGTAAATCTCCCAATCTGACATTGGCTGGAGTTGATGGTGGAGAATTTTGAAATCTGAATTCTGGCAGCACTGCACACACCAAACAATTCCCAGCGTTAAAACCTCGGGACCAGGCTTTCTGACGGGAACCTCAAGGGGAGGGGAGCCTCTGTGGGGACAACGTACTCCTTCAAGGGTCTGCTTGAGGGATTCTGGGTGGGAGAAAGAGATGGGGATTTCTCTCAGCCCACCTGCCACCTTCCCTGCCACAGAGTATCTCCGTGTGTATGGGCCAGGGGCAGGCAGGTCTGCTTTGAACAATGTTTATCTAGTCATTCAACTCATTCATTCAAGTGTCCATTAAGTGTCTAAATGACTGGGTGCTTTTCCAGCCTCCGGGGAACACACAGGCCCCTGAGATGTGCACAGGCTCTGCTCTCAGGACCTGACCTCACAGCCCAGGAGGACAGGGTTGTTGGTTAGGGGTCACCGAGGTGGATGAGGGATGGGGATACTTCCTCCCACCCTACCGTGACCTCAGTGAGCTGGAAGGCCATCAGGGTATACAGTGGTCAAAGTTTCCAGGCATGAAAAAGTGTCTAAACTGAAACACTTTTTTATGGGCTCCATTTCTCGGTGAAAGAAATAGTCTGGGAGATGCAGTTTCTGTGATGAGAAGGACTCTATAGCAAATTCCTTATTACGTGGGGTAAAATACATGTGGGAAGAACATTAGAAATAAGGAAATATGAAAGAACGAGATTTGCCGTTCTGGAGACAGGATCCTTATTTGTAAGATTTATGTACCGTGGCTGAATGGGAAAACAGTTTATTTTGCATATGAGCAATGGTACAAGTAATTAGTAGCTAATAACATATATGTAGCTAACATTTATTGAGCTCTTACTCTGTGCCAGATTACTAACTTTGCATATACTATGTCATTTAACTCTTGCAGCAACCTCCTGGAATGGGTATTCTTACTATTCCCAGTTCCCTGTTCATATCCGGCAGAACCTAAACTCAAACTCAGAAAACCTGCCTCTTAGAGGAGCTCTTGCGCCAGACTGTATTTTGTTATAGGGGAACAGGCTGTCTACCAGGTCTAGTGAAAATAAATGACTGTAGATTGTGAGGCAAGGCTGGGCTTGAGGCAGAAAAACTAGCCTGAATCTCCAGGTCGTTAGCTAAGTGACCTGGGTCTAGCTCCCTCTTCATTCATTCACTCTGCCTCTTTCTCCTACACAGAGGAAACACTGTTTACTGTGCTCTAGATGAGATGGCCCCTGGGGGGGGGTAGTTTTGGGGGGGCCAAAGATGAGGGCAGCCAGGTCATGCACTCGAGATGGGGCATGAAACTGTGAGCAAAGCACCACAGTCCCACGTGATGGTGAAATCTGCTGAGGACCCAGAGTGAGAACTGGCCACTGCTGGGCTGCATCCAGGGCACACGCTGTCCAGGTGGGGAGTCAGGGAGGTATGGCAGGGCATGAATGACCACAGTATGGCTGCATAGCAGTGAGAACACGGCCCCTCCCAGCAATGCAGTGAGGCCAAGGGCACAAAGAAGGGCCTTGGATGCTGTATCCTGGGCTGTGGTCTTGATCAAGCTGTCAGTGAGGAGCCTGCTGGAAGCACATCATAGCAGAGGAGGGCTATAGTAACCAATGGATGATAAACTCTCATGGTCGGGTTTGAAGCTCAGAGGGTTAGGAGGGGTTGGGCGGGTGGGGAGAAGGGAAATAGTGAGAAGCCTGGGTCACACCCTTTTGAATGCTTTTCCAACCTGCCCTCATACAAACCTGCATCTAGTAAAGTTCTGATAAAGTGAAGTAACTGGATTTCAAACACCAGACTAGAGCTTCCCTTTTGTTATTCCTTTTTTAAAAAAGTGATTGCCTTTAAACAAATTTACAAGATGGCTTGGGCTTCCCTGGTAGCTCAGCTGGTAAAGAATCTGCCTGCAATGCAGGAGACCCTGGTTTGATTCCTGGGTTGGGAAGATCCCCTGGAGAAGGGATAGGCTACCCACTCCAGTATCCTTGGGCTTTCCTGGTGGCTCAGATGGTAAAAAATCTGCCTGCATTGCGGGAGACTTGGGTTGGGAATATGCCCTGGAGGAGGGTTTGGCAATATTCTTTTCATGGAGAATCTCCATGGACAGAGATGTCTGGCGGGCTACAGTTGATGGGGTCGCAAAGAGTCGGACACGACTGAGCAACTAAGCACAGCACAGCACAAGATGGCTTGAGAAGTGTTTATTTGAAAGAGTAAACCATTTTCTAATGCTTTATCAATTTCTTGGGTGAAAGCCACATATGATGTACAGAGGACCTTGCCTGTTTATTAAAGCACATTCTCTAGAGAGTCTCCAGCAATACTGTTTTCCATGAATATGTTTACTGCTAAGTGTGGAAGCTACATGACCACGTGGCTGCATCTTTTAACATTTATTGTACAACATCATCAGTTCCCTAAGTCTTTGTCGATGTTCTTCTCACACACACACCCCATTAGCCTATATCAGTGCAATTTAATTACAATCTCCAGCCAATTCCATTTCAGCACAATAAAAGCTAAAGGGCCTTAATGGCTAGCAAGTGCGGGTTCTGGTGAAATTTTCATCTGGGGAAAGATGAGACAAAGCTTTTGATCAGCTTGCCTGCGGGCTGATGTGGTAGTCTGGACTTACTCTGTGTTTATAGGAGTGGCCCTGCCATCCTGGTCTTCCACATCTGCAGTGCCTCTGGTTTGGGAGCCTGCAACCAAAGCATTAAAAATGTTACATTTATTCCTCCATGCCCACCCCTGATTTTAGGTTTTTCTTTCTTCTTATCCCCAGAGGGGAACCATCTATTTTTGGTTAGATAAATGGTTCATCATCTATTGCAGTTGACTTCCTTTTATGATCAATTAGTTTAAGGTTGTCAGCGCTGTTTCAAAGCCACTATGTATCTTTCACACCGCTCTATCCTATAATTTATAAGCACTATGGTTTCCAAAAAAGAGAAGAAAAACAGCCCCTCCAGTACTTTTATTAGCTGCTGAAATGCATTAGGGTATATACACTTTGAACTGTGCAGAAGAAGATAACCATGCTTGGAATAATTCACATTGGTCCCCTCTCGGCTCCCTTTAATAACCTCTGCATTGTTTTACCCCCAGGATTTGCTGATGACCTGCAATAGCCCTCTCCCAGGCCCTGGCCCACTGGGGTGTTTGTGGGGGAAAGGGCAATGCGCGTGGCCCACTCCCTGACCCGAGCCGCCCCATAAATCAGGGCCTGCATTCGTCTGGGATGGTGAGCCAGATGGCAGCTGTTATTGGAGGAGCTCAACAGGAATCAAGGCCTGTGATCTTTCCTGTTGCTAACAGGCCTGATTTTTTATGGCTGTCAGCATCCCTGGAATGGCTGAGGGAGGCACTAAGGGAGGCGGGGGTGGGGTGTCAGCAGGGGCCTGATGGCTCTAGATCTCAGTTTTCTTCTCCCAAGGGGGCAAGCCACAGAGGTCTTTCTTTCTCACTGGCCAGGGGGCTTGGCCTCATACTCTGTTTCTGAAGAAGTTTCCTGGCACTTGTGAGTGATAAGTAAACGTGATCAAACACCTTCTAGAAAGGAAAATGGTGGCTGGCTTCCCTTTGCTGTTGGTTCATGGCCCCTTAGCATTGCCCTACCTGAGAAATAATAGTTGGCTTTTCCCTCAGAGTAGCGGTCTCATATTCAGCGGGTTGCTTAGAACACAGTCTTGGGTGCCTTTGATACAGAAATGAAAGCAACTACTTAAAGCTACTTGGTGGGTCCAGCATTTGAATTTCTTTGCTTTTTCAGAATGACTGAACGGAAAATTCAGGAAGGATGAGCAGTTAGGATGTAAGGGTACAGGATGAAAAGGAAAGCACTTGCCAGACAAAAGAAAGAAACTCCAGCCAGTTTTGAGGTACCTGATTAGGGGGTGTTAGCTGCAGAGATCCGCTCATTAAGGTGGAGCTGGGGCCACAGTGGGTGTACCGGCCTGAATACCAGTGAGGAATAAACAGTTTATTCACAGTCCTTGTGTGGTCCAGCAGCCTGCCTCCAACAGACGAACCTCCTAGCAAGAACAGAGCCGCCACAGGGCAGGGCTGTGTGACCAACACCAGACAGAGGCTGCAGAAGCCCAGACAGATAGTAATAGAATCCCAGATGCAGCCAAGCAGTTTCCAGGGCAGGACTGAGAATCTATTTATTTATTTATGCAGAGCTTGAAGCTGGTCTCAGACCATGGGTATGCTAAGCTTACAGATAAAACACATGCAGAAAGTTCCAAGGAGACACAAGTTTTTCGAAATATTTTGGGTCCACTGAGACTTGCTGTAACTCTATTTGTGACAGTGGGATTTAGCCTGTATGTCCATTTCTTAAGCTCTAAGTCCTATGACAGATGGGTAAGTAGATGACAATTTCATTCCCAGTTAGGATCATCCATAGGCCAGTGATATGACAACCACAACACATCATGTCCAGAGGTCTCACTCATTCAAAAAGCCAAATTGTTGAAACAGCCTCAGGATAGTTTACTAGTACAAAAGCAAAGTCAAGTGAAAGTGTTAGCCTCTCAGTCATGTCTGACTCTTTGTGACCCCGGGGACTGTAGCCCTCCGGGCTCCTCTGACCATGGGATTCTCCAGGCAAGAATACTGGAATGGGTTGCTATTCCCTTCTCCAGGGGATCTTCCTGACCCAGGGATCAAACCCAGGTCTCCTGTATTGCAGGTAGATTCTTTACCATCTGAGCTACCAGGGAAGCCCTGTTTACTAGTACAGGGCAGGTAAATAATGGACTGGCTGGAAAAAGGCCATTCTGATGTTTCCCAGAAAGGCTGGTGCTCTGCATTCCTCCAGACCAGTCACCAGGGAAGGCCTCAGTGTGGTCATCAAAGGGGTCAGGTCATAGGCTCGATCTTCCTGACTAACATAGCCCCCTGGCAGACAGGTGCACGAGTTGTATTCTGTCCTCAGTCAGGGCTTTGGGCCTTCTGAGACACCTGGGAGATAGGCCATTGAGTCGCACTGTAAAAATGGTGGTGAGACCCTGCCTTCAGCTCCCTTCTTCTGAGCCCACGGAAGCAGAGGCAGTAGAGGGAGCAAACAGGCAGAAATATTTTGTTCCTCCTTGATGCAACTGCTTTGATGGAGGCCCCATGTGGATCCCTCCCTCCCAACTTTAAGGCATTCAGCAAGGCCTTTCAGGAAAGGCATATGGACCCAATGCTTACATTGGGCCTTACGGGGAGGGAAGAGTCCTATAAGCTCCTTCCAGCATGAGGGAAGGTCCCACAGTACAGGCACCTTCACAGCGGTTATAGTGAGAGTCCCCAGACCCTGAACAGATGGAATACCCACTGCACTGGGCAGAATAATGACCCCCAGAGAAGCTCCCCAGAAACTGTGAATATGTTACCTCACATGACAAAGGAGGCTCTGCAGGTGTGACAAAGTTAAGGAGCTTGAGATGGGGAATTTATCCTGGTGGGCCAATGGACTCACAAGTTAAAGAGGGAGGAGAAGTCATAGAAGGAGATCTGACAATGGAAGCAGAGGTTGGAGAGATGCAATTTCTGGCAGGAAAAGGCCAAGAGCCAAGGAATGTGACAGCTTCTAGAAGATGGAAAAACAAGGAAATGAATTCTCCCCTGGAGCCTCCGGAAGGAACACGCCCTGCCGACACCTTGATTTCAGCCCAGGAGACCCATTTTGGACTGCTGGTGTCCAAAACTATAAGATAATAAATTTGTGTTGTTTTAAGCCTCTAAGTCTGTGGTAACTTATAACAGCAGCAGCAGGAAACAAGTACACTCATCACTCATGAAATGGTCTTTCCATGTGTTAACCTCACTTTGAAAAAAGCATTGTTTCTCCTCACACAAACTCTCAGTCCCCCCATGATTTGATACCAATGGTGTTCTGAACAACCCAGGAGAAAAGTGAAGAATTGAGGTGGAATTTGTTATTTGAGAACAGATGCAGTAGCTATGCTAACAATCAGAACAAATTAATCTTGAGTATGAGGGCCAAGTGCAGGAGCCAGCAAGGATGAACAAGGGGGTGGAGACTCAGGGTGGGAACCCCCTTTCACTCTGGGCGTGATTTTGCTAGTGCAGAGTTTTGTAAAGGGCTCTCTAGGCATCTGTCTTATAGGCTTGATCCATTGTCTGAAAAAGAAATGCTTAAGATGTTTTTCTTAATTGATAAATCTGATTTAAGCAAACACACACAACAGACACAGATCCACACACAATTTGGTCCTTGTTAAATTTCAGTAATGCCCAATGTATTGAGCTCAGCTTTGCCTGTGAGCTGATGTATAGGAAGACAGGAACTCATAGTGGTGTGAGCATGAGCTATGGCGCTGGAGAGCTGGGTATAAATAAACAGCCTTTTTTGACACTAGTGAATGGCCTTGGGTAGTTGATTACTATCCCTGACTCTCCATTCCCTCCATGTAGAAAGATAGTAATTCTATCCCCTACTTCTTAACATCACTGAAAACATTAAATACTGGTGCCTGCCGGGCCCTTATCACAGTGCTCAGCTTGTGGGCACATAGCTGGTACTCTGCAAAAGTGAATTAGTTATTTTGATAACTGCTATTTGGTATAAATGAATGTGCAGTTTATTTAATTGTTCATTAACAAAGCTCATAAACTGATCCAAAGCTGATGAAAGTGGCAATGATAAAAATAGCAAGCATGAATTAATCACCTACAATGTATCAGACACTCTTTGAAGCATTTTACATATGATGTAATGGAAGCTCTGGGAGTCTGAGTAACTTGTCTGGGTCATCTTGATAGTCAGCAGCAGAACTTGGATCTAAACCAAAGCAGTCTATGCTCAGAGGCTGACTAACCACCTTGCCATGCTGTTGTCAAGGGAGACCCTCTCAAGGCTTATGCCTTGACCTATATAACCACAGAAGGGTGGGCGGATTCACTTCTGCTCTTGATTTCCTTATGTCCTACACGGTCAGTGCATTACCCTGAGCATTTTCCTTAAATACTCAGATGACACTGATTAATATCTTGGAAATGTTGGCCAGTGAAATTCTTGGCTTCCCAATGGAATGAGATGTGCAGAAAGGTAAATGATGGTTTAGCCAAGTGAGCTTGAGGTAAGTCTTCCAGGCATCTCTCCAGCATCATGGCCAGGGTAATCCCCATGACTAGTTATCATTTAGGAATGATTTACCTTGGCATTATCTTCTGAATACAAAGTGAGAACCAGGGTGCTCATCTCTAGAGGATAGTCATTTCCATGATTACAAGCAAAAATGACTGCTTTCCAGGATTCTGGAAAATGTGGGTGACTGGGCTCAGAGCAAGTCACCTAAAAAGGAAGAGGGTGACAACCTGGAAAGGTGAGCACATCACTTGAAAAACTCCAGGAAAAGTAGGAGTCAGGAAAAATAGGTAACACCAAATATCCTAGAAATAGGAGAGCAGAGTTGTCGTGAATATCTAGGAAAGAGTAAATCCTAGAAGAGATTAAGAATTGAGTTCCAAAAACTGAAAAAAGAAGTGAACAAAATGATTAAAATTCTAGTTCTTGATGAGAATGGGAGAAGAAAGATTTCAAGATGAGATGGCCAGTGGGGCTCAGAGACCTTCCCCATCCCTTCCAACTCAGATTGTAAGTGAAAGTGAAAGTGAAAGCCACTCAGTTGTGTCCAGCTGTTTGTGACCCCATGGACTATATACAGTCTATGGAATTCTCCAGACCAGAATACTGGAGTGGGTAGCCTTTCCCTTCTCCAGGGGATTTTTCCAATCCAGGGATGGAAACCAGGTCTCCCGCATTGCAGGTGGATTCTTTACCAGCTGAGCTATCAGATTGTAAGACAATAACTAAGTGATTTATCATGCGATTCTATCATGTCAGTTAAGTGACCACAATTTCCTTTGCCCAAAATAGCAGCTGCTCCATCTGACCTAAACATTTCTGGAGCTAAACATTTCTGAATAGTTTTCAAACCAACTGAATCCCGCTTTGCAGTCCTGATGGCTTAAGAAGTTCCTTTTCTTAAGAAATTCTTCTCCCTCTTGCTTTCTCTCCTCTCTCTGCTTCCTTCCTTCTCCTTCCCGCCTCCTTCCTCTACCTCCTCTTCCTCCACATTCCCTGCTTAGATTTCTGGATGCTGGTATAATTTAATTCCAATAGGATATAAAGCAAATGCCCTGACTTAGAAGGTGCAAGTGAGATTTAACACCACTTCACACTCAGCCGTTAGTGGCATAGTAAAGAATGATTTTCTCTTAAAGGAAATGAAATTTAAAAAAGAATTTTTTTATTTTTTTGCTGTCAATTTTGAGTTTAAAGTTTTATTTTCATAAGAGAGAAGAAAGTAAAATAAAACAAAGGAAAGAAAAGAGAGTTCTTATGTACTGTGGTCTGATTAGGCTGTCCTTGGGGTTGAAGAAAAGCAGAGTGTGACTTTGTTAAAGTTTATGTCCTGATTCCATAGTGAGGAAGCTGTAGATTTTCATTGCACAATAATAACATTTCAGCTGTGGCTTGTGAACCCTGGTGGGGCTGTTGCTTTGCATATAATTTCCATTGGATTATGCTTCATTGAGGCCTGGGTTTTGTTAATACTGATATTTAAAAAATCTTATCTCAGCTATCAACTCTTTTAAATACCAGGAAGAATTTTATGGAGACACCAAGGTTACATAGATGACATGAACTGCATTAAAACGAGCTGTTCTTTCTTCCTCATCAGTTATGTTGCAGATTTGGAGTCAGCAACTCTTGTCTCAGAAACAAACTTGAGCAACGCAGTGCAAGCAGGAGCCTGTGGGAAGAGGCAAGGAACCTTAATTAAACAATAGAGACCAGGGAGGAGCCAAACTAACAGAAACCAAGGACAGAGAAAAATAAACGAACCATAGACTAAGTAGGGCAAAGTCGATTTCATATCCTCTTTATCCCTTCTTGCATACCCCAAATATCCTTTTCAGTAATCATTCATTCATTTGTTCACTTTCAGAAGAGATTAAGAGGAAACAGAACTTTAAAAAATAAAAGCAACAGCATGAATTAAATGAATAGGGGGAAACACAGAGGAGGCAAACTAAGGCATGAAACTGACAGAGGAGTTAGACGAAGGAACACTTTTCTTGCAGTTCAACAAAATCAAATCTCAGAGTGGCATATTTTATGCCTTTGGCCTAAGTATGCTTTTGATGCCTGATGAAAAAATAGAATAAAATTGACTGCATTATTTTTATATTCCTCACTTGAAAAAATGGAAGGATTAGGAAATGAGCAGAATGGTGAGCTCTATAAATGTGAAAACGAAGAGCGTTAACAAGGGTGGGAATAAAATGGGAAACGCAGCAGAGGATGGACTGGGGAAGAGGGAAAGGAGATGAAGGAGCCACAGAGAAAGGGCTGTGCAGAGCAGAGCATCATAGGGAGGAAGGGTCCTTTGTCTGTGCTTTGCCAGCATCCTGAACAATTTTCATCAGAAGGTCGGGAGTCACTGATGTTCTGTACCACTATCTCCACTATTAGTCTATCAACTTGTCCCTAGGGCAGCCTCTAACCCACAGTAGATGCTCCATAAATGTTTGTTGGATTCAGGTCTAAAAGATACAAATGGAAGAACAAGTATAAGAAAAAATACCAAATGCCAAGTGAAATAAAGGTGATGAAAAATAGTAATTAGAGATAAACAGTAAGGAACAAAAAGAAAGAGATATCTTTCAGGTGTCGCTTTGGAGCTTTCCGTCTCTGGAAACCCCTTACTGACCTTCTAGAACAAATGCCCCTCACGTGGGCTTCCATCACCCTTTACAGCAACCTAGACTATGGCTGCATGGCTCTCTCTCTTCTCCTTTGGATGTTCAGCTTTGAGCAGACGCCAAGTGTGTCCATCGACTCACTATGGTGCCCACAGAATCTAGCACAGCAGCTGGCTCATTGTAATTGCTCAATATATGTTGTTTTGAATGAGACAAAAGTTAAAGGAAGTATCTCATGAATAAACAGGGGAAATTAAAAAAGACATGATACAGGGCATAAGAGGCTGTTTAGGCACCTTTAAATGAAGGAATCTAACTTGAAAAATTCAATAAAATAGAGGCTGTTTAGTAAAAAGCGGGGAAGGTGTTCCTACACCGTTGGTGGGAATGTATGAAACCAGTATGGAAACCAGAATGGAGATTCCTCAAAAGCTCAAAACATGTTAGGCAAAATAAGACGTGTGATGACCAAAGACAAAACCCTGGATAGCTTGACTAATTTGTTAATTTTGATGATCAAGTCTCACTCAGTTGTCTTACTAAATATCTTCTAGTTTATTTGTTTTCAGTCTAAATAATTTCAGATAACAATTGCAAACGTGTTAAGGTAACTTTTCCATATATCAGTAAAACTGCTATAATTAAAAAAAAAAAAAAAGCTCAAAACAGAGTTACCCTATGATATGGCAATTCTACTCTTGGGCATGTATCCAGAAGAAATTCTAATTCAAAAAGATATATGCTCCTCAACATTCATAGCAACACTATGTACAATAGCCAAGACATGGAAGCAACCTAAATGTTTATTGACAGATGAATGAATAAAAAGATGTGGTATTGTATTACTGATCCTGCTCTTGACGCCAACTGTCTTGCTGTATCTCACTGTGCATACTGTTCGTTGAACCCAGGGTAGGCAAGGCATGAGCTAAGAGGCTGGAAGGAGACTCGAGGAGCAGTAGCATTTATGTGCAGACACATTTATTCTCTCCTGGCTGACACAACAGCCATAACACAGCCTCTCTCCTGGCTGGCGTAGCAGTCATGGCAGCAGACATGCTATATTATCTCCTCTCCTGGCTGATGCAATAGACACAGCCCTGATGCAGCAGTAACGCTGCTGCTTTCTAGGTGGAGCTCATATATCCCTACAGCACAAAGTAGCTTGTGACCAAGCGAATACCTAGTGATGTGCATGCACACTGCTACAAATGATCTCAGCTGCTACATGGTCATTATTTATGAAACGTGGGGTGAGAGAGGCTGAACAAACCATTTACCTAATTTGCGCTCTCTCTCCACAGGTATATATACAATGGAATGTTGCTGCTGCTACTGCTAAGTCGCTTCAGTCGTGCCCGACTCTGTGCGACCCCATAGATGGCAGCCCACCAGGTTCCCCTGTCCCTGGGATTCTCCAGGCAAGAACACTGGAGTGGGCTGCCATTTCCTTCTCCAATGCATTAAAGTGAAAAGTGAAAGTGAAGTCGCTCAGTCGTGTCCGACTCTTAGCGACCCCATGGACTGAAGCCCACCAGGCTTCTCCGTCCATGGGATTTTCCAGGCAAGAGTACTGGAGTGGGGTGCCACTGCCTTCTCCCAATGGAATGTTACTCAGTCATAAAGAATAATGAAATAATGCCATTTGCAGCAACATGGACGGACCTAGAAATTATCATACTAAGTGAAGTAAGTCAGAAAGAGAAAGACAAATATCATTTTATATCACTTATCTATGGATTCTAAAATATGACACAAATGAGCTTACTTACAAAAACAGAAACAGATCCAGAAAACAAACGTATGGTTACAAAAGGGGAACAGGATTTCAGGGAGGAATGAATTAAGAGCTTGAGATCAGCAGATATACAATCAGATCAGATCAGATCAGTCGCTCAGTCGTGTCCGACTCTTTGAGACCCCATGAAACGCAGCACGCCAGGCCTCCCTGTCCATCACCAACTCCCGGAGTTCACTCAGACTCACGTCCATCGAGTCAGTGATGCCATCCAGCCATCTCATGCTCTGTCGTCCCCTTCTCCTCTTGCCCCCAATCCCTCCCAACATCAGAGTCTTTTCCAATGAGTCAACTCTTTGCATGAGGTGGCCAAAGGACTGGAGTTTCAGCCCTAGCATCATTCCTTCCAAAGAAATCCCAGGGCTGATCTCCTTCAGAATGGACTGGTTGGATCTCCTTGCAGTCCAAGGGACTCTCAAGAGTCTTCTCCAACACCACGGTTCAAAAGCATTAATTCTTCGGCCTTCTTCACAGTCCAACTCTCACATCCATACATGACCACAGGAAAAACCATAGCCTTGACTAGATGGACCTTTGTTGGCGAAGTAATGTCTCTGCTTTTGAATATGCTATCTAGGTTGGTCATAACTTTCCTTCCAAGGAGTAAGCGTCTTTTAATTTCATGGCTGCAGTCACCATCTGTAGTGATTTTGGAGCCCAGAAA
>NW_011494629.1:4518269-4523469 GCF_000754665.1 Bison bison bison
TTAAATAAGCAGGGTGACAATATACAGCCTTGACGTACTCCTTTTCCTATTTGGAATCAGTCTGTGGTTCTATGTCCAGTTCTAACTGTTGCTTCCTGACCTGCATACAAATTTCTCAAGAGGCAGATCAGGTGGTCTTATATTTCCATCTCTTTCAGAATTTTCCACAGTTTATTGTGATCCACACAGTCAAAGGCTTTGGCATAGTCAATAAAGCAGAAATAGATGTTTTTCTGGAGCTCTGTACTACGTATAAAACAGATCCTACTTAAGAACCTAAACAAAGTCTTACTGTATAGCACATACTATATACTCAATATCTCATAATAAACCATACTAGAAAAGAATATAGATACATACAATTGAATCACTTTGCTGTACACCAGTAATTGGCAATGGCACCCCACTCCAGTACCCTTGCCTGGAAAATCCCATGGACAGAGGAGCCTTGTAGGCTCCGGTCCATGGGGTTGCTAAGAGTCAGACACGCCTGAGCGACTTCACTTTCACTCTTCATTTTCATGCATTGGAAAAGGAAATGGCAACCTACTCCAGTGTTCTTGCCTGGAGAATCCCAGGGACAGAGGAGCCTGGTGGGCTGCCGTCTATGGGGTCGCACAGAGTTGGACACGACTGAAGCGACTTAGCAGCAGCAGCAGCAGTAATTAACACATTGTAAATCAACTAAATTTTAAAAAACAAAATCAAATTTAACAAAATCATATCAATTAAAAAAAATTTTTTAAAAGCAGGGAAGGTGCTTTTATAGTGAGATATAATCTCCTGGAATTTTTGTCTCTTTATCTAATTTAAAATGGAATTAACAATTACTATCTCCTAGGTTTTTTGTGAGGATTAAGTGAGACTGTGTAAAGTGTTGAGCACATCTTAGTCTGTACAGTTAATTAAAACTGTTCGGTTGAGGGAATTTCCTGGTGGTACAAGGCTTAGGACTTTTGCGCTTTCACTGCTGGGAGCCTAGTTCCAAATCCCTGGTTGGGGAAATAAGATCCTGAAAGCTGAATTGTGAGGCCAAAACAAAAAACAAGATGGTTAGGTTGAAAGGGATAGAAGCCCAGTTTGAACTTATTTATGAAAAAAAAAAAGAAGGGGAGGTTGCTTTGCTGGTTTGTGTAACCAAGCCAGGAGGAGGACGGGGCCGGGGGTGGAGGGTGAGGGGAGTGGGAGTGCAGTGAGGACCCCCTGATTCCTCGGTTTGTCGGATTCCCCCTGTCCCACTCTAGCTGTCTCACAAACCTGTCACTGTGACTGCCAGTAGCTTCTGATACATATGTTGACAGTTGCACACGTAGAGAGAAAAACAGGGTTTCTCTCTCCTGGTCCCAATTCAACAAATTCCAAGAAGGTCTCTGATGAGTTCCATTCAAATGGTGTCCTCACCTATGTTCCTCACTGTGCTCTGGGACCTGACTTACCTTGAGTGCCCTACTCTGGATCACATGCTCACCTTTCAAAAGAGGGACCGAGGAAATCATTGTTGTCCAGGCAGTCATCCCAAACTGTGTCTATGATATTCAAAAAAATGGAAGTTACTAAATGGTACTAGCAAATGCAGTGAAGAAAGCAAAGGAAACCAACCATAGCTTAAATTTTTGTTGTTGTTGTTGATTGTTCAGTTGCTAAGTCGTGTCTGACTCTTAGCAACTCCATGGACTGCAGCACACCAGCCTCCCCTCTCCTTCACCATCCCCCAGAGCTTGCTCAAACTCAAGTCCATTGAGTCGGTGATGCCATCCAACCATCTCATCCTCTGTCGTCCCCTTCTCTTCCTGCCTTCAATCTTTCTGAGCATAAAGGTCTTTCCCTATGAATCAGCTCTTCACATCAGGTGGCCAAACTATTGGAGCTTCAGCTTCAGCATCAGTCCTTCCAATGAACACTCTTTACTTGGTTTAATAACATGGCTCCTGTGTGTGTGTTGTGCTTAGTCACTTAGTCATGTCTGACTCTCTGTGGTCCCATGGACTGTAGGCTGCCAAGGCTCCTCTGCCCATAGAATTTTCCAGGCAAGAATACTGGAACGGGTTGCCATTTCCTACTCCAGGGGATCTTCCCCACCGAGGGATGGAACCCACATGTGCTTCATCTCCTGCATTGGCAGGCAGATTCTTTACCACCAGCACCACCTGGGAAACCCAACTTGGCCTCTGCCTTGGCTTTGAGCTTTGATCCCTATTCTGTATCTAAAGGCATCAAGAGTGGAAAGCCACATGTTGCGCTGGGTAAAATTCAGTGTCCAAATTGGCTGGTCTGCCAGCTAGCCAGAAGCAAGGCAACTGGCACCTTGGAGCTGCTTCTCTTTTCCCTCCTCCTCTTGTTTGGATGAATAAATTTCAAGCTCCACAAAAACAGGCACCATGGTTCCTACTTTCTTTTGTGTACCTTGCCTTACCCACAGAGTGCCATGTACCCAGGAAATGTTTATTGAGTGCTTTTTAACGATTGAATTAACAAGCAAACAGATGAGTAACAGCATCAGGCATCAACCATGTTGTGAAATGAAATGCTTGTGTCAAAATTTTTCTGTGAAAGTAACTCACTAAAAACAACTGAAAATATTGCTTCAGAAAATTCGTCTCCTAAGCCAGTTAAACATGTTTGTTGAATGCCTAAGATGTACAGATTTGTAAATTTGGCACACTTCCTGATGAAACAGAAGATTTGGCCTCTGAGAAGATTCCAATTAAATGACTTCTTTATTGTTTCTAAAGTAAGCTGTTTTAATATTTCTAAGTGAAAGATTAATTTATCTCCTTGTATTTCAGCTCTGAACTCTTTTTGCTAATCCTACATGTAAAATCTAGTCTGAAAAGGCAGCATAGAAATCCAAAGAACACATTTACAAAAGAGCTCACCAACAAGAGAATGTTAACACAGTCCTCAGGATTAGCTAAGTTCCGGGGATGGGGGGCAACAAGCAAAGGAATGACCCAATTCATGTGAAATCAGTCCTGAAATGATTCCTGAACAAAGAGAGTTTGGAGTCATATTTTAAAGGAAGTTAGAACCATGCCCTGAAGTTAGGAGTGGGGACAGGAACCTGGGAAAAGGAATGATGTAGTCACAAATGTGAATTTTAAAGCAAGACAGATGGATCTATCTCTATCCTGGAAAATATATTACCTCTGAGATTAATGAGAGGAAGGGAGGTGGAGTGTGAGAGATCAGATGGGGGAAACTGGTGGGAAGTTCCTCCTATGAGCCCTCTCCTCTTACTGGGCTGTTTCCAGAAGCAGCATTGCTGTGAAAGGTCAGCACTAAGAGGCGGGCATGGGAAGCCAGGGCCAGTGTTTGAATACCTGGTGGAGGCAGACAAACTGCAGAAACATGGGAGCTCTTAAAGAAAAAGAGATCATCACTGGGATGGCCGGGGAGAGAGATCAGGAAAAGCGGAATAAACAATAAAACGTGGGAGACACATTGAAAGCCCAGTCAATCTGAATTTACAAAGGACTGGAGTGAAAAAGAAGCCCAAGGAAGAGAGAGAGTGCTGACTGCTCAGGATGGCTGAGGTTCTGCTTCAGCTACAGTTTCCACATCCCTGTGGTTGAAACAACAAAGGTCTTCTTGCTGAACTGCTTCTCTGTTGCATGTTGGTATCATGTCACTTGGGGACCTAGGCTGATGGGAGCTCCATCTTGACTTTTGTTACCACCATCAAGACAGGACAAAGGGTACTCGTAGAATATTTTACACTGATTCTCAAAGCTTCTGTCCAGAAATGACACACATTTCTTCCACTCATAGCTAGAACAAGTCATGTGATCATATCTAACTTCAAAGTTCCTGACCATCTTTTTTTAATTTCCTAGTAAAATGCCCTTCAAATTCCCAAGCTTAACATTTAAAGTTACTCTTCACCTGAGTTTATTTTCATATCTGTGAATAAAGACGCTATAGTACATGAAGAAGGCCTGCATTGTGTTCTATGATGAGTCATCTTCTATGCTGAATGAAAGACCTTGTTAGAATAGAATATTCTCGGGGAGGCAGAGGTGTTAGAGTGAGAGGCTGACATGGTTGAGCAAGACTTGCCAAAGGGAATTCCTTGAATAGAAGAACCTTTGCTTTGCATTATGCAAGAGCAGGTCCAAAGCCAATGCCACAGCCGAGCTCAGGGAGAGCCCGCTTGCTCCACGGAGCTGCTGTGAGAGCAGACAGTGTACCTCTGGGGGAATGGGGCCATGGAGAATTTGATAATGTGCGTCTCTGTCAGGCTCTCAGGTGTGGCAGTAAGGCACTTGGGATAGTGAAGATTCGTCCCTGATCTGCTCCAAAATTAATGAAAAAAGCGTGTCCTGTTGGGACTGAAATTCACGATTAAGCAAAGTGGTTTGAAGTGGTAATATGTGATGGTGACTTGAAGGAGATGAACTGACTCTGAAGCCACTAACACCTGTATCAAACATTCATCTATCTGTCAAAAACTTACTGAGTACTTCCCATGGACCACGTGCTGTTATGGGCACTTGGAATGCAGTGATGAACAAGATAGATGTGCTGGCTACTGGGAGGTGCCACCAGTTCCCCTTACAGAAGGAAGCTGCTGGAAGCATTGCCTGCAGATGGCTGTCAGCTGTCAGGTCCCCTGGGGGCTGCTGCTCAGAGGCAGAGAGCTGCCTCCCTCAAGATCACATCCCCTTTTGGCAGGCAGCCCACATCCTGCCTGATCAGTGACTGATCAGTGAGGGGCAATATCCCAGGGAGAGGAGGACAAGTGCAAGAGTTTTGAGGTGGAAATGGGCTTCAGGAAGGTGTGGAAGAGAGAAGTGTGCTGTGGCCGGGTGACATGAACACCGGGAGTGTTCATGGAGTTCATGGAGTAGTCCCTTTGAGATCAGTGAAATGGTAGGGACAGGCCGTGGAGGCCACCTTTGGCCATGGCAGGTGATTTTAAGGGCAATGAGAGATAGGGGCCACTAGTCCATACAGTAATTTTCCATGATTTCAAAAAAGGCACCCCCTCTCAAGTTAAAAAAAAAAAGTTGGGACTTTCCTAGTGGTCCTATGGTTAAGAATCTGCCTTCTAATGCAGGGGACAAAGATCCCTCATGCGGTGGAGCAACTAAGCCTGCTAACCACAGCTAAAGAGTATGTGTGCTGCAGCAAAAAATCCGCGTGGTAACTGAGACCCAATGCAGCCAAATAAAGACATATATATATATATATATATATATAT
>NW_011494629.1:4523569-4534237 GCF_000754665.1 Bison bison bison
TTTTTTTTTTAAGCTGGGGACTAGTCTAGTGCATGAGTTGAAGAGCAGGGATGCAGAAGTTTGTGGCAGCTGAGACACGTAACTGGAAGAAGAGTGGGGATGAGGGGGTAGGAAGGACATCAGCTCTGGAATTTAATAGGCAGCATCCAGCTCAGGTTCATCCAAAGAGTGATTCCATAATTCAACCTGCATTTTAAATCACTAGCCAGACGTATGCATCTTATTAGGAATTAGGCAAAGCTGCTGCTGTGAGGACATAGCCCTTGACTCGGCCTGCGTGCTTGACTTGACTCCCCATGTGCTCACTCATCACCTCTCGATGTGGGGGTGCATAAGCGGACAATAGTATGCACACGCCTCCCACACACTCCCCTGAACGCCTGCATGTCCCAAGTTGTTTAACACAGCTGGAGAGGGAAGGGCTTCTTTGATTGGTTAGTTGTATATCTCTAAATAAAACACTGTGGGGTTTTTTTTTTGGTATCAGATAGGGATTGTGTTCAGCTGCCAGTACAGAGATCCAGCAAAATCTGTTTAAACAAGATAAAGATTTGTTTATCTCTCACATAGAAGAAACCAGGCACAGGGAGCAGAAAGATAGAAAGAACTTGGATTCCAAATGATTACAGAGCCACTGTAGAAACCCCAGACTGTCTATATCTGGCTGGAAAGGAGACAAGGGAAAGGAAGACAGGAATGCCCCCCATGTTCTCTGACCTTTTAAGGAGCTTTTCCATAAGTCCTACCAACAGCTTAGGCTCAGATTTCATTGGCCCTAACTTAGCTACATCTCCTCTCCACCTTTGTCCTGATATAGATATATCGCTATTTCTAGTTATTGATAATAATCAAACTTTCTATTTTTATGGTTTACTGCAGCTGCAAGAAATGAATCATTTCTATTCTTATAAAGAACATCTCTTATCAAGGATTTGTTCTTTCCTAGAGTTTTAAGCAGCCTTTATTTTTGGTACTATCTGCCATTATTATAAGCTCATCTTTTTTCTCCACCCCCACCCTGCCCTTGAGTCTCCATCATTTCTGGTATGCTTTTTTTCTACATCACAAAGTCCTTTCTCCCTAGACTTTCTGTTCCTTGGTCTCATCGTCTACTGTTTTATCTCAAGATCTGCTGCTCTACTGTCATCCTTGGACTTGCCATCCCACTCTTGTGAGTTGGAGGCATTGTTTCCAGGGTCCCATATCTTCTTTCTTCATTTGTTCCACATTTCGCTAGAACTTTCCTACTAATTACTTCTACTTTAGTAACCAAAGAGGTACCCAACTAGGCACCAGACAGACAGAGATGAATGAAATGTAATTCCTGTCCTAAAGTGTTTCACAGCCTAGTGATGGAGACAGACACGTAGAAAGATGAGTAATAATACTTCAGTGCACTTACACACTCTCAAAGCTAAAGTGTGAGGCAGTGTCTGAGCAGGAAAAATGAGGACGGCTTCATAGTAAAGGTGACACCAGGCTTTTAAAGAGACTAAGTTTTCGCTTATTGGAGAAGTGGAGGAAGGGAATTCCAGGCAGAGGTAACAGCACGGGCAAAGGCATAGAGGCAGGAAAGAGAAAGCCAGTTAGAAGAACGGCAAATTCAATGATACTGGAGTATAAAATACAAAGGGGAGAGTCAGCTAGGCTTAAAGTAGGTTATGGCCAGAGGATACAAGACCTAGCACGCTCTCCAAGTTCCAAACCACCCGTTTATAAACTTCTGAGCAGGTCTTATTTGCAAGTTGCGGGTGGCCTAAGTAGGTCTATAAATGTAGGCAGCGCATTAAAAAACTCGAACATTTCTGTGCAAGAAATAAAGTCTCTTCCATTCTGTCTGTTGGTTTTTCAGTCCTAGCTCAGAACGAGGAGACTGCCATGCTTCCATCAGGCCTACGCAGCCCTGACTAACAAGCAGGTCACTCGAGGCTTCTCAAGAGATAAGGGGTTTCAGTAGAATGTAAAAAAGAATAATTAATCTAGTATGCAACATCTTTGGTATTCCTATGTCACTAGGAAATGTTAGGATTCCAACCAACTTAAAACTTCTCTAGCACTTAAAATCTTGCCTGCCTTAAAAAGCTAAAATGTTTCTTTCTTAGATACATACTCTGATTTCCCTTCAAAAGACAAAGTAAACCCAAGTCACCAAGAGCAAAGACCCTTGCCTTTTCCACCTTTCCAGATTATTGGGTTTATTCTATATTTGCAACATTTCTAAGTGCTTCAAAGGGGACTAGGGCAGACATAACCTCACCTCATAGACTCCTTCTGGCTCCACATCACAAGTCTCCTGGGCACTTTTACAATATTATTGGTCAAAAATCATTTAAAATATCTTTCCTCTATAAATGCATGGGCATATAGCTTTCCCGTTTCCCTGCAATGCCCACATTATACGTAGGAAGTAGCCAGTTGGGCAACTGTTTTATGGAGAGACTCAGACCTCTAGAAAAAAATACCTTCACACTCCTTAATGGTGGAAACCAATATAAGGTAGTTCATGGTTACTCTTTTTTCAGATTATTTTTTGACCTTATAAATCAAGGTGTTTGTCATAATAGCTCTTTAGGAGGACAGAATGAGAGAGGAAAATAGTTTAATTGGTTAGGGGAAGTGTGGAAAAGTGAGGGGGCAAGTAACACTTAATGTTTTGAAACCTTCTTCTAAACCTAAAACCTCATTCATAATTTTAGTTATAACATTCGAAGGTGTTTGGTTCATTTATTTATTTTTCCAGCTAATATTGAGTGTGCCTCTGGTTTGATGTGGGCACTTGCTGGATGATGAGAACAAGATGAAGAGGAGGACCAGATCTGCAGGGGACTTGGGGTCCACTCCCCAGCAGAAGAGAACTTCCTCCCACTGGGTGCTGTCAGTGCTAGGAAGGCTGAGGGGTACCAGGCTGTGCACCCTATTCTTGGGCTCACGTTTTCAGATTTAATTTCCATCTCTGAAATGACAGCTTCTGTCCACTTCATCAAGTTCCACTATTATAAAACATTTTTTGTTGTTGTTTAGTAACTAATCATGTCCAACACTTTTGCGACCCATGGACTGTAGCCTGCCAGGCTCCTCTGTCCAAGAGATTCCCCAGATTATTCCCCAGAATATTGGAGTGGGTAGCCATTCCCTTCTCCAGGGGATTTTCCCAACCCAGGGATTGAACATGTGTCTCCTCTATTGGCAGGTGGGTTCTTTCCACTGAGCCACCTGGGAAGCCCCTATAGAACATTTTAGATTTTTTTTAAAAAGGCTTTTTGATCATTGTTCAACTGCAGGTGATCTTCTTTGGGCTTAACCTATCTTACTATAGTTTCCCTTGGCTTAAGAACCCCAGCATTGCCACTGAGGATTCTCTTTGCTTCTGGGAGGGAATGTTGACTGCCCAATCTCTCATTCCAAAATTATAACCCGTCCACTATAATTCTGGAATCTTTTCTAGGCATGTGTGTGTACATACACATACGTGTGTATAGTATGTTTGTATATGTGTATAGATGTATATATACTCATATATGTATGTACAGTATATATTATACACATAAAATGTGTGAACACATATAGCCATGTATACATATGTGTGTGTTTGTGTGTGTATATATATATATTTCTGTTTGTGTCCCTCTTTTCTTCATACGAGAAAGAAATGCAGCATTAACAAAGAAACAAAAACATTAACTGGTTTATGGCTCTAGACTTCACAGCTCCGTGAATGTGCAGAAGTTTGTAGTGACCAAAAGAAGAGTGTCCCATGATCTCCTCATCTCTAAGCCTGGGAGGGAGTCACCCTCTGGAAGTGAGCAATATTGGACAGTTCTAATGATAAGACCATTTGGAGTTAAGTTGACCCAAATCCCCATGCAGCAGACAGAAAACATCTGCCTGGTGAGAAGCCTACCCTGGCAGCCAAATCTCCACAGGTGTAATCAGTTTTATGGAAACAGTGGTTGGCAAACGCCTATTCCACTTTGTGCCTCAGTCTAATACCCTGCATTGTGGCTGGTGAGGTGCTGTGAAGTGACGCCTAGGGCAGCAGTTCTGAACCTTGGACCCTGGAATCACCCGAGGAGCTTCCAAACTTCCTCCTGTCAGGGTGCTCCCTGCAGTCTTCCCTGACTGGTGTGTGAAGGCCAGTCAAGCTTGGAAGCCACTGTACTGAGGTCACTGGCCGAGAGATAGTTGGTATCTGGGGACAGAAACTATCAAGATGACTTGCCTTCAACCTGTCTCTTCTTCTGGAGTGGAAAGTCCTGGAAAGAAACGGCACAGGGAAAGTGCACTGACGCTAGAAGACCTCAGACCTAGGCACTCCTTCAGGGCACCAGTGGCCCTGCCTGGGTGGCTGCTGCCACGCACCAACCTGCCGCACGCCGCACATGTGGGCTGTCTTAATTGTGTAAGATAAGCTCCTGGAATTGAAAAGAGGGCAGCCTGACTTTGTGGGTTCTTGTGCCAAAACAGGAGGTCTCAGAACCACATGGTGGGGGCAATATTGTTTGTGGACAGAAGAAACCAAAGGACAAGAGGACTCTGTTTTAGCAGAATCGTTTATAAGGAAAATATCAGAGGCAAAAGGCACACATGGGAATATTGTTATTGGAAAGAGCATTTTGCTAAAGAATTTTTATAAATGGAAACTGCTTCAAGTTCAAGCCATATTTAAAAACACAACCACATGGGTGGCAGGAAGGAGGGTAACAGCTGTGTTCAAATATTTTTCTGAAGGGATGAACACCCGACCTCATTCAGCTGTCTCTCTCAAGAGACTGAAGTGGCTCTGTGTGGGTCCTGCTATGTTTGGACCTGCCCCCAGCCCCTTCCGAGGCCTCTCTGACCCAGTGAAGATGATGAAACATGGTAGCCAGGTAAAGAGCTATCCTTTTCAGAGATACAGATGATTCCCCCACCCCAGGATAGTTTAAGAACAATTTATTTTGGTACTGCAGGGAGAAATGGATGCAAACCATGTATGAATTAGTGAAAAGTCAAGGGGTCCAATTCCCTGTGAAACGCATACCCGAGGGCAGCTTGAACTTTGTGATATTTGGCTCAGGGATTACTCAGGGACTTGCTCTCCCTCCCTGTGACCCATAGCACAATGGACTGGGTTAATTTGGGGTATTTGGGGGAGTTGTCTGGGAATGGAGGTTGGGGGGATTGGGGGGGATTGGGGGCAATCACTGTTCCTGAAGGGACCAGAATAGAGTGTTAGCTGTGGTGTGCAGCCCAGAATCTGGTGTAGGCCCTCCTCTGTGGGAATTTTGGAAGTGTCTATGGTTTGACACAACTGTCTTTGGCCTGATAGAACTTTGCTTTTCTAGAAAACCACATTTCTCTGTTAAACGAGGTGTATGCTCCACTGCTGGATGCCAGGTCCATGAGGGCAGGCATTTTTCCACCCTCCCCAATAGGGTCGGCCTCATGCCCTGAGCGGCTGGCACAGGGGGCAGGCACTCCAAATATTTGTTGAACAAGCGAAAGGGTAAATGTCTCCCCTGTAAACTTCCAGGAAACATTTCTGAAGTAGACAAAAGACCCTTAATACACATTTTGCCCCAAATTAATCATTTCACTTCTCAGAAAACAAAAAACTATCTGACTTTCTCTTTGCCATCTCATATCATATTGTTTTTGTTGTTCAGTCACTCCGTCATGTCCAACTCTTTGTGACCCCATGAACTGCAGCATGCCAGGCTTCCCTGTCCATCACCAACTCCTGGAGTTTGCTCAAACTCATGTCCACTGATTCAGTGATGCCATCCAACCATCTCATCCTCTGTCGTCCCCTTCTCCTCCTATCCCCAATCTTTCCCAGCATCAGGGTCTTTTCCAATGAGTTGGCTCTTCGCATCAGGTGGCCAAAGTATTGGAGCTTCAGCATCAGTCCTTCCAATGAATATTCAGGGTTGATTTCCCTTAGGATTGACTGGTTTTATGTCCCTGCTGTCCAAGGAACTCTCAAGAGTCTTCTCCAACACCACAGTTTGAAACAATTCAACAAAATCTGTTCTTTCTATTGATGATAATTAACACCAAGCACATAATATGGAATCAGGCAGTATCTAAAGGGGGTTGCATTTATTACCCCTTTTTGCTTTCACAACTGTGTAGGAACAGCTATGCACATTTCACAGATGAGGAAATGGAGGCACAGAGGTTTTAATATCTTAGTTAGAAATTCATCTAATGAGCGGTGGAATTAGGAGCCCAGCCCAGGCAGTCTGCTTGTGGATCTTGTCCCCCTGCCCACCACCCTGCCCTGTGTCTAGGGGTCATAGAGTTGATGTGGTTTTGCTTGCCCAGCAAAACCTTGCTTACTCCTTCCTTCTGGATGCCCTGGCTGATTCCATTAACATGGTTTATGTTCTCCTATGATCTTGTCCCCAGTCTTAGTTCATTGAACTATGAATGTGCCCCTGATTCATCAATTTATGACTTCATTCCCCCAATGTTTTTGACCTTGAAATTAGTGAGGAGTCAAGTCTATTTCTCTCAAATAACTACAAAACCCATGAGCTATTGGCAACCCCATCTACCACTGCAAGGAGAAAGCTCCCTGCAACCAGAGGGAGGAAGGAAGCCAGGCCCTCAGAGAAATGGGACGGAGAGGCCAGCAGTCCTAGAACACTAAGCCTCTGGTTCTTAATGTTCCTAAGAGCCATCACCTTCTTATGTAGGATCCATTGTCTCTGTGACATTTCTCCTTTTGGCCAAAGCTACTCTGAATGAGGTTTCTGTCAATTACAACTTAGGTACTTCTAACTGGGAGAGGCAGAAGCTCAACTCTGAGCCCTAAACCAAAGACTTCAGAGCACTTTTGCCTTCTCATCAACAAAGAAGGCCTTTGTCTAGAGAGGGATGTAAGCCTTCCCCACATGGCCTCTCCCATAAGACAGGGACTGTTCAGGAGCACTTCACACCTGCATTGCCACTCCAGATGTTTTTCAAAGATGCTGCAGCAACCGTGGTCTCTTGCAATGGGACTCTGCTGCTCCTTCCATCAACAGGCAAAGTCTGTTTCCCTTTCCCTTAAATTTGGGCATGACACTTGACTTACTTAGACCAACACAGTACAGCAGAGGTGGGTTATGTGACCTCCTAGGCTAGGCCTTAAAAGGCCTTGCAGCTTCTGCTCTTGCCTTTTGGAGCACTGCCCCAAGGCCACCAAGTAAGGAAGCCAGCCCAGCTTCCCGGGGAGTGAAAAGCCAGGTGGAGGAGAGCTGAAGCACCTGGCTATGAGTTGTGGCATCTGCCGGACTCACAAGTGAGTCCCTTTTTAACCTTCTGACCCAGGCGACCTTCCAGCTACATGCAGCCATGTGAGTGAGTCTAAGTGAGTCAGCAGAGAGAGAAACCCACATTCAGAATCTAAAGAAATAATACATCATTGTTCTAAGCCACTAAATTTTGGGGTGGTTTCCTTTCCAACAATAGAGAAGTGATACAGTCAGTTTCCATGTTTAAATTTTTCAAGTTTTGTATTGAATATTCCTAATGAAAACAAACACAGCTGGCAGCTAGAAGGAAGCCTCTGAATAGAGACAAGAAGATGTTACAGGAGAAAAAAGTTATCAGATAGGGGATAATTTCCTTGTATTTCCTGGTCTGCAATATCCTTTGGGACAGAGAGGGGTCAGAAAGTGTTCTTGCCACTTAGCAGGCTGTATGGAGTCTGAGTATTTAAATGTCAGACACTTTAACATGTGTGTAATAAGAAACCATACTTGATGGCTCCTGAGTGTGGATGTGTTAGTTGTACAACATTATCATGGGTGGAGAAAGCCCTGGGTGTCATCTGAGTCCTGGCCCAGTGAAGCAGGAAAGGAATGTTCTGGGTGAGCTGTGAACAGGTTTGCCTATGGAGTCGCAGAATCGCATGGCTTTACAGTCCTTCTTCCAGGCCCTGTAGCACTCTCCCTTCAGGCACAACTGGTCCAGGTCTGACTACCGGGAGCAAATCAAACTTGTGATATGTTAAGCTTACAAATTTAGAATTCATGATTCAGCCAGGATGGCTTTATGACTTTCTCCTCACTGCATTCGTTATTCAGCAAAGATCTTTTCTAACCTTTCACTGTTTCTCCTCCTAGTTACCGAGACAAAATCATGGGTATGTAGAGCTGCAGAATCTTGGCATACAATGGAGCAAAGCTACTTGTTTTTCATGAGGTTCGGGTGTCTTGGTGATTTGAAACAGACGTGGTGGAGTGTGGAATTGGGTGTTGGTTCCCAGTGGGCTTCTGTTTGTTCAGGGCAGAAAAAATGACTTTGTCATTGTTGTTCAGTCACTGTGTCTGACTCTTTACAACACCATGGGCTGCAGCATGCCAGGCCTCCCTGTCCATCACCCCCAGAGTTTGCCCAAGTTCGTGTCCATCACATCAGTGATGCCATCCAACTATCTCATCCTCTGTTACCCTCTTCTCCTTCTGTCTTAAATCTTTCCAGCATCAGGGTCTTTCCCAATGAGTCAGCTGTTTGCATCAGGCAGCCAAAGTATTGGAGCCACCTTAATTGTGACCAAATTCTCAAGATCTCATAAACTAGTATCCAGCTAGCTCTGTTGGTTTTACTGAGATCCCACTGAAAAGGACTTAAGCCTCCATGAGAGATAGGTGTCTGAAGGACTCAGAACCCTCCAGGAAACAGGATTGCAGAGGAACTGCCCAGTGGAACGTTTCCCAGTGTGAGGAAGGTGTCTGGCACACTGTAGGCAGAATGCCAGGTGCAGTGTGAGGAAGGAATGGGAGTCCAGGCAGGAATGTCCCCCTCTAGTCCCTGGTGTCGGAGAAGGCGATGGCACCCCACTCCAGTACTCCTGCCTGGAAAATCCTATGGACGGAGAAGCCTGGTAGGCTGCAGTCCATGGGGTCACTGAGGGTCGGACACGACTGAGCGGCTTCACTTTCACTTTTCACTTTCATGCATTGGAGAAGGAAATGGCACCCACTCCAGTGTTCTTGCCTGGAGAGTCCCAGGGACGGGGAGCAGCAGTCCCTGGTGTATCAACAAGAGGACACTGTAGAGCCCACAGATCAAGTCTGCTTCTACTGCTGCTGCTAAGTCGCTTCAGTTGTGTCCGACTCTGTGCGACCCCATAGATGGCAGCCCACCAGGCTCCCCCAACCCTGAGATTCTCTAGGCAAGAATACTGCAGTGGGTTGCCATTTCCTTCTCCAGTTCATGAAAGTGAAAAGTGAAAGTGAAGTCGCTCAGTCGTGTCCGACTCTTAACGACCCCATGGACTGCAGCTTACCAGGCTCCTCTGTCCATGGGATTTTCTGGGCAAGAGTACTGGAGTGGGGGGCCATTGTCTTCTCCAAGGCCTATTCTTGTGTATAAACCTCTATTGGCTCTCAGCTATGCCAATTTGTTGTAACAGTACTTACAGAGGAAAAGCATACATAATTCCATCAAGAACTTCATTCTAGAGGTAGAGGCATCCCCACCCTTTCTGTCAGGAATGCAAAGAAAGGACAAGGGTAAAACCCAATCAATGATGAATCTGAATAGTTCAGTTCAGTTCAGTTCAGTCGCTCAGTCGTGTCCGACTCTTTGCAACCCCATGAATCGCAGCACACCAGGCCTCTCTGTCCATCACCAACTCCCGGAATTCACTCAGACTCATGTCCATCGAGTCAGTGATGCCATCCAGCCATGTCATCCTCTGTCGTCCCCTTCTCCTCTTGCCCCCAATCCCTCCCAGCATCAGAGTCTTTTCCAATGAGTCAAGTCTTCACATGAGGTGGCCAAAGTACTGGAGTTTCAGCTTTAGCATCATTCCTTCCAAAGAAATCCCAGGGCTGATCTCCTTCAGAATGGACTGGTTGGATCTCCTTGCAGTCCAAGGGACTCTGAAGAGTCTTCTCCAACACCACAGTTCAAAAGCATCAATTCTTCGGCGCTCAGCCTTCTTCACAGTCCAACTCTCACATCCATATCTAACCACAGGAAAAAACATAGCCTTGACTAGACAGACCTTTGTTGGCAAAGTAATGTCTCTGCTTTTGAATATGCTATCTAGGTTGGTCATAACTTTCCTTCCAAGGAGTAAGCGTCTTTCAATTTCATGGCTGCAGTCACCATCTGCAATGTTTAAAAGGATATCTCAACTAGTTCTAAAAAAATGCTGGCAGTAGATACAAATATAGCTATCGAGAGATAAAGTAAATTTGGCAAAATGAATCTGGTGAAGGTTATATGGGAGTTCTTTATACTATTCCTGCAAATCTTCTCTAAGATTTCCGTAAGTTTGAGTTACAAAAAAACATAGAGTATGTGCTTTAATTATCAACCTTGGTACAACTTCATGTCATTGGAAAGTTCAGACCTAGTGACTTAACAGTTGGGGAGCAGGAGTATATCTTCACTAATAGTGAGGCTGATTTATTAATAATTGTTTTAGTGGTAATATGCTGATTGGAAGGGCCAGTCTTTTGATAACGAAACATTAGAGGTGAAGAAGGCAGCCTGCAGGTGGAGTCTTTTTTCTTTCTTTTTGGAACACTTTATTATGAGATATAATCCATATATGTATAATTCATGACTTTAAAGTGTACAATTCAATGCCTTTTAGCATCTTTACTGTTGTGCAGCTATCATCACAGTCAGTTTTGGAACACTGTCATCTCCCCCAGGAAAAACCCCTTACATCTATCTTATCTA
>NW_011494629.1:4534337-4557902 GCF_000754665.1 Bison bison bison
CAGCATAGGCAAACACTAATCTGCTTTCTGACTCTACTGATTTACCTAGTTGGTGCATTTCATATGGAATTATATAATACGTAGTCTTTCATGACTGGCTTCTTTCGCTTAGCGTAATGTTTTCAAGGTTCATCCATGTTGCAGTGTTTATCAGCACTTCATTCCTAACGTACAAATGAGCCATGATGACCTTAGCTTGTTTATTTCTTCACAGCAGGCTGAGACCTCTTACCTCAAAAGTCTGCAGGTGCTACACTCAAAATTTTACACATCTAATTGTTTTAAGAGTAGCCCAAACAAGCAGACTTTTAGCCATATAGGATCTGCCTGTTTTGCATATCCTGAGGAAACTACACCCAGCTTTTGCCAGCCATTGACAAGATAGAGCCTTGTGGTTTTAAGATCCCACGGTGCTATTGCTCTTCAGAGCTCTCCGACTCAAAGATTCATTGCTGTGCTTCTAAGCAAAGTCACCTAGACACACATGCTCTTATTCTGGCCCCCCTTCTCCGGGATTTCCTTGCCTTCCTCCCCTTTGGGGTTATCTTAAGCCTGTGCACCATCTCATGTTATAAGGAACTTCCCCTCCTATAGAACCCTGTCCAAATGCTGCCCAAGAAAGCTTGTGTGTTACTCCCTCTTTTGGTCATCTCTTTCCTACATTTCCCCCAAATCACACATAACCTCTATAATTTCTTTTTATTGTTCTGAAGTGAAGTTGCTCAGTTGTGTCCAACTCTTTGCAACCCCCTGGACTGCAGCCTAACAGCTTTCTTTGTCCATGGGATTTTCCAGGCAAGAATACTGGAGTGGGTTGCCATTTCCTTTTCCAGGAGATCTTCCCAACCCAGGGATTGAACCCAGGTCTCAGGCATTGCAGGCAGATGCTTTACCATCTGAGTCACCAGGGAAGTAATAGCATTCAATTGTATGGAGAGACCACATTTTCTTTACTCATTAATCCCTTGATGGACATTTTGGTTGTTTCCAACTATGGGCTGTTATTTTTGCTGCTATGAATATTTATGTCCAAGTTTTTATTTGAACACTTATTTTTATTTCTCTTGCTACCTAAGCGTAGCATTGCTGGATCATAGGGTAACTGTATGCTTAAACCTTTGATAAACTGCCAGACTGCTTTCCAAAGTGGCTGTAATATTTTCTATTCCTGCCAGCAGTGGACAAGGGTTCCAATTATCCCACATCCTTGCCAACATCTGTTATTATCTGACTTTTTTATTATAGTGATCTTAGTGGGTATAAAGTGGTAACTTGTTTTGATTTGCATCTTCCTGATCAGTAATGATGTTGACCATCTTTTCATGTGTTATTGGCCATTTGTATATTTTCCTTGGAGAAATGTCTGTTCAGATTATTTGCTCATTTTAAAATTAAGTTATTTTTATTATTCAGTTATAAGAACTACTCATATATTCTGGATCCAAGTTCCTTATCAGATATGTGATTTTGAAATATTTTCTTATAGTCCATGGATTCTCTTTTTATTTCTTGGTGATCAGCACAAAAGTGTGGAATTTTGTTGCTGTTTCATTTACATATAATTATATATATATGTATATATACTTTTTTCTTTTGTTGCTTAAGCTCTTGATGCTATATCTAAGAATCTATTGCCAATCCAGAATCACAAAGATTTAGCCCTCTGTTGTCGTCTAAGAGTTCTACAGGTTTAGCTCTTACATTTAGATCTTTGATCCATTTTGAGTTAATTTTTGTCTATAGTGTAGGTTCATTTCCATGTGGTGATTATTTCCCTACTTCTAGAATATCTTTTTCATGCTTCTTTAGACTGCTTCACATCTTGGCCTCAACTTTGGTATTTTCAAATCAGAACCAAAAAAGACAGAGTCAACACCCGAAGACCAGTGTCAGTGGGAGACAAGAAGTGCAGAGGAACCCGCACTCCCCTGTCTCCGGTAGACGATGAGTTTTATCACTGCCCTTCACCAGTCTCTTACTGTTTCAAGTTACCAAGCTTTTGTCTCAGCACTGTTTGTTGAAAAGACAATTATTTCCCCATTGAATTGTCTTGGCATCTTTGTCCAAAATCAATTGAACATAGATATATTGATTTGTTTCTGAACTTTCAATTCTATTCCTTTGATCTGCAAATTTATACTTATGTCAGGACCACAACATTTTAATGCTTGGAGTGAAGACTTTTATGTGACTTATTCCCTTAACTAATGAACTGAGGTGAGTTGAGGCGTCACCCTAGGCCCTGTGTCCTACATATAAGAGTACGGTGCCTTTTAAAGCAGCTGCTGCCTGAGGTCCTCAGACTTGCACTGTATCCCTGTCCATGTCTTTTGCATCTCCTCCTTTCTTGCTTTTATTGGACATTCTATCACTCAGGAACATTCCCCCTAGGCTGGTGGCAGTGGCTCATGATAACTTGAAACAGTAAGAGACCTGGTGAAGGGCAGTGATTAAACTCAGTCTATAGGAGATGGGGGCATCCCTCTGCACTCCCTGCCTCCCACTGACACTGGCCTTTGACTCTGCTTCACTTTTTGGGTTTTGATTTCAAAATACAAAAGTTGAAGCCAAGGTGTGAAACAGTCTAGTGAAGCAAGGAAAAAAATTCCAGAAGTAGGGAAATAGTCCCTGGGAAGAAAAAGACAAGGGCTCAATTCCTCGATACTTGGGCCTTTAGCCTTCATATGTTCTCTAGACTTCCATCCCTTTGCAGTGAGGTAAAAAAAGCATGTTGAGAAGGAATCCATTTGTAATCAGTAGTTCCATGGCTTTACAAACCATCAACCTGAAACATTTCCAAAAAGGGATATTTTACAGACTCGCTAGGGAACATAATAGAATCTGGACCTGGAAAAGCAACTGAAAAGAGGTGAAGATCATTGCCTTCAGGAGAGTACTGGGGAAAGGAGATATCCCCAAAGAGTGTTTTCACATGGAAGAGGGATGTGAGGAGAGCTCAGGTAATACATCTCCAGAATGAGGTCACTTCAGGTGCTTTACTGGGAACCAAGAAGACCTTATATCATCTGGGAACATCTTTAATGAAAGCATCACTGGCGATGATTTTAGACAGAGGAAGTGTTGCTTAATATTTCTCATCTGGAGCCCAGCTGGAACAGGATGGGGGTGCAGGAAGGAGTCCAAGGACATCTAGAAGGACCTCTTTCCTAGATGAGAAAACAGCATCACCATTTTGCAAACATAAAGAAGGTCGGGACCATGTCAGCTTTAAGTTGTCCTATCAGAATTCCAGAGTCCATATCAGCACTATAACCACTAGTCTCTGATTCCAGAGGCCATGGGAGGAAAAGGTAAAAGGCACAGAGATAAGGCTTAGCTTAGACTGGGCCATCATGTCTAGAGTGGCTCACTTTGGCTTTCCCTGTTGGGACACTGAGGCCAACCTTTTTTCCCTTGCCTAAAACAATATATGTTTTTAATACCAGGTAGCCAAGAGCTGGAATGAAGACTCTAAGGGTCCCCCTTAGCACAGGGTGTGGAGGTCACAATATGACAAGAGTTCCTAGAGCTGTGCCCTGAGGGGACCCTGGGAATTTGGTCTGTCCCCAAGGTGTTGTAAGCAGGATATTTTTTATACCTTAACAATTTTCTTTCACGTTAATTATATGCCGATTTAAACAGTGCAAGAAATTTTAAAAAATAGTGATAATGACCTGGCATTCTACCTGATAGCTTTTGAGAATATTTTCACATCTACTCTCTATGACTTAAAAATACATACTCACTTATACACACACACACATACAGAGGCACATATAATTTCTTCAAAAATTGAGTTTAACTATAGGTTTTTTTCCACTCAACTGTATATAAGGAATATATCTTCTCATCTCTACATGATGAATATTTTCCCATATCAACTGACATCTTTCACAACATCATTTTTTAATTGAAGTTAAAAATTAATTAATGGGTTGATTGATTAATTAATTGATTTACAATGTTGTGTTAGTTTCTGGTATAGAACAAAGTGATTCAATTATATATTATATATATATATATGTAAACATATATATTTATACTTTTACATATTGTTTTCCACTATAGCTTATTATAGGATATAGAATATTGTTCTCTCTGCTATACCATAAAACTCTGTTGTTTATCCATTTTATATAAAGTAGTTTATATATGCTAATCTCAAACTCCCAGTTATCTCCCCCTGCCCTTTCCCCTTCGGCAAGCCTAAGCTTGTTTTGTGTGTCTGTAGGTCTGGTTCTGTTTTATAAATAAGTTTATTTGCATCAGGTACATAATTTTTAGTGCTTGTTTAGTATTCCATCCCATGGATGGTTCACAGCCTTCTAGTGGGTAGTATATTAGACTAATAATTATAATCAGAGCAGCACATTTTTGACTCTCCTGAGCAGAGCCAGAATAAGGATATCTGTTAGACATTCATCTTCTATCTCCCAACTTTTCTTAAAGAAATAAGAGTTCATAAAAAGGAAGACCAGGGAAAATAGTGATCCCATACTGAGTAAACACTGAATCCTGTGTAAGAATTCTTTATTTCTGATGGTTCCCTTAAGCTTCAGTGAAATTCATGGCTTCTCTAGAATAGATAATATCGGTGGTTCAGAGGGTAAAGCATTTGCCTGCAATGCAGGAGACCCAGGTTTGATCCCTGGGTTGGGAAGATCTCCTGGAGAAGGAAATGGCAACTCATTCTAGTATTCTTGCCTGGAGAATCCCATGGATGGAGAAGCCTGGTAGGCTACAGTCCACGGGGTCGCAGAGTCAGACACGACTGAGCAACTTCAATTTCAAGTGAGGTAATACATTTAAAGTCATCTGTGAGATATCAAATTGCTATTTAAATATAATGATAGCACAAAAATAATAGCATTTTAATTATAAATTAAGTTCTAGACTTTGGGTCCATAGCAAGAACCTATAGAAGATTTAGAACTACACAAAGCAATAGTGTGTTTCACTTTAGCCATTAAAAAAAATGGCTCCAAAAAGATTGGACAAAATAAATGTTTAGTAAATTAAACCATATATTCATGCTGAAACTTGAAAATGGTTCTGAAAATGGTTATATTTTCCTTTCTGATTGGTGTTCAATTTTCTCTGCTGTTAAAATTTTAGTTTCAAGTTCCTCCAAGAGGCTATGGTTAGGCAAACACTTAAACCTCCAGGGGACCCTCCTAAAGGATTGGTCCAAGTGTAAGGCGTCCTGTGTGCTGCCTTCTGCCTCCTGCCATCCACCGTCACCCTCCTGACACGCCCCTGAACCAGGAGTCTGGCATGCATGGACTGCATTCTACAGCTTCGAGGTCCTCAGGCTTCTGGGTGGGCTTGGCCAATGGAGGCCCTAACAGGAGATCAGAAGGAGGGGGAAGATGGAGGCCAGGGTATCCATTATCCATTGCTCTGGCTTCCTCCCTACAAAGTCACCTTTTGAGAAGGCATCCTCCTCACAACTCTTTCCTTCTTCATCCCTTAACTTTTTCCCCTTCCTTATCTCATTGGGTTTGATGGTTTTAACAGCTCCTCTGCCCTAGCCTACACCTTGTAAGTAGCCCCTTGGTAATTTAAAGAATCCCTATTCTAAGTATTGTAATTTGAGTGTACCTTCTCTTTCCTGTTGGGGCCCTGCCTGATAAAGTCTGGAGGGCTCAGGAATCCTTTGATAATAGATTGCACTGGTGGCTAGAAGCCAGTGGAAGCTTTGCTATTTTTTTCAAGGGCTCTGTGAATTAAAGATGTAGGCACAAAATAGGGAGGACCATCAAGGATCTAGGTGCTAGACAAAAATGGCAAAGCTATCAGCAGGAGAAGATGATAGCAGTCAGGCGTATAAGCTCTGGTGTCATGCTGCCTGCATTCAAATACAGCACAGTGCTCGCTTGAAGGTGGCCTCCACTGACCCTGGCTCCTGCATTCTGCCCCTGTGCGATCCCTCCCTTTTAGTGTAGTAACATGTGACTGCTTCTAACCAATAGAATATGATAAAGGTGATAAGGTATCATTTCTGTGATTATGTTGCTTTAGTTTGTAACTTCTTTTCTAGTAGACCCTCTCCCAGCAGCTTTGACGATGCAAGCTACTGTGCTGTGAATCATCATAAAAAGAGGCCCATGAGGCAAAGAAATGAGGCGGTCTTTGGCCAACAGTCAACAGGGAACTGAAGATTTGACTATAACAGTACTCAAGAATCTGCCACATCCAACAACTCTGTGAGTGTGGAAGGAAATCCTTCCCCAGTCAAGTCTCCAGATGAAATCCCAGCCGTGGAACTTGATTGCAGCCTCATAAGAGACCTTGAGCCAGATCATTCAGCTAAACTATGCCTGGGTTCCTGACCCATAGAAGCTGTGAAATAATAAATGAGGATTGTTTTAAGTCACTAACTTTGTGGTAATTTGTTAGCCAACAAAAGATAATGGTAAACTTTCTATCTGTGTAACTGCAGAGAAGTTACTCAACCAATTTATGTCTTAGTTTCCTCATCTTTAAAACTGGAATTAAGATAATAATTACACACTTCTGCTCTGTAGGGCTGGAGTAAGGATAAAAGGGGTGAACTGAAAGATGCCTAATACAGCATCTGTCATAGAGGTGGCTGATTACATCAAGTCAAGTCAAGTGTTGGTTGCTCAGTTGTGTCCAGTACTTTGTGACCCCATGGACTGTAGCCTGCCAGGCTCCTCTTTGTTCATGGGATTCTCCAGGCAAGAATACTGGAGTGGGTTGTCAGGCTGGTTACATAATGTTGGCTAATATTTTTAGACCAGACTCTATAACCCCTTCGGGGATATGCCACCTTCCCTGATAATAAGATTCCATTGATCCTGAACCCCAATTTTCCTCCCTCATTTGTCTATTCAGTAAGTTTGCTGTTTAATAACAGATTTTCACAGAGCAGAAAGATTTTGCAAGCTTGCAGAGCCCTGGAGCATGAAAACATTGCCCTGAACTTTTTCCAAGACTCAGCCATCCACTCTGTCATCCTCTCTATGGATTCTACCCCACTGTGATCTCTGAATTCCGAAAATTAGCTGGAGACACAGCTTGGCTGACTTGTGGAGCTCAGGATCAGAGCATAAATCTGGATGTTTTTTTGGTGACATTTATTATAATTCATCTCTCTAGGGGCCAAAAGAGCATGAGAGACCCGTGGCATTCGGAAGTTGGAGAGGAGGGTCTCCAGTTCTGCATCTCCCAAAACAAAGTGCTCTTACAGTGCCAATTCAGTGTTCTGCCCAGATCTTGGGTCCTTCTCTCTTCCTTAGGTCTGAGAGATTCTGGATTTTGAGGATCTTTTCTTATTGATCCTCTTTCTCCATACCGTCTCCCCATACAGTTTAAACCTCCAGATCCATCTTCTTATCAGCATGAGGCCTACGCCTCTGAGCTCCTTCCCTTCTCCGTGTACCCACCATGCTCCTTTTTCTTCATTAACATTTTATCTTTCCACCCAGTCAGCCCTCTCTTTTACCTCCTGTTCTTACCTACCTGGATTTGGTAGACATGGGTTTTCCCCATTGTCCCAAAAACTACCTCTCCCCAAATAAACACATGTATACCTATGTACACATGCAAAATATACTTGCTTCAAGCTGCCCCACATGCTGTGGTACAAAAAACAGATCAAAAGACGAAAAAATGACTCCCCAAATTAGGGGATCACTCCAGCTAGTGATCATTACCCCAGGAATTAAATCCAGGTGTCCTGACCCAGAGTAGACACTATCAGGCAACAGAGCTGGCCTTGTCACTGGGTGCAGTCAGCTGTGTGATAGTTATGGTTACTTTCTGACCCCATGAGATGGGGCAGAGCTGGACATGGGAAGCACTCAGGAAATGTGGGTTTACTTGTCATTTCTTTCAGAGGGCAGGGAAACTAAGAGGTTGGAGCTCATCCGGAAAAACAGCCCACACTTTCCAGTGGAGCCTTTCCAGGGGGTGCATTTCATACATTTCACAATAGCTGTTTACCTTTAAGCACGCTGTCAGCTCTCAGGGGCTCTGCTGCATGCGTTCTGTTTCAGGGCCAGGCGAAATGATTCTTTTCATTGCCAACCGTGGTTTTTTAATATGTGAGCAAGCAGCTCCCTTGCATCTTTTAAATCTCCCTCTGCTGAACTCTGGGCTGCAGCACTGAGGAGAGCAAGGCCAGAAACAGAGTGGATTTGTTCACAGGGATATTTTATTAGTAGAAGGACAGCTTCCTTTCCTTTCCCCCTTTTTAAGGAGGGCAGTGGGTAGACATGACAGTCCTGTGAGTAGGTGGGCAGATGACTGAGTGGATAGACAGAAGAGTTTCCTTCTTGGCATTCTTATTGGTTTGATTGGTCTATGGTTTATGTCCCATTCATTGGGAGGGCATGAGATTAATTAGAAACAACTTGAGCTGAAACTGCCTTTGCTGTCACAAACTTGCTGAACTCCATCAGGATTTCTTCTCTCCTTCCCACCAGTCAACTCTTGCTTTATTTTAAACAAAACTCCCCCCAAGTGTCCTCAATCTCAGGTAACCAACACATATAAATTCATCATTTAAACTAAAAGCAGTAGGTACACAGAGTTAAAAAAAAAAAAAAGACAAAAACAGTACAGACAAATGTACAATAAAATTCCAGGTGCTCTCCTCAAAAGAAACTTTTAGAGATTGGACATTTACAGAAAAATGCAGCTACTACACCAAGAAAGCTTACGTACTTTTTATTTATATAAAAGGATTTTCTCTACATTCACAACTCTGCTCCTTGCTTTCTACTGGATTTTACTTTCTACACATTAGAGATCTTTTCAGATGTGATCACTCTAGTTCCTTCCTTATAACAGTTGCTATTGTTCAGTCGTTTAGTTGCTCTGTCCTGTCTGACTCTGCAGCCCCATCGACTGCAGCAAACCAGGCTTCCCTGTCCTTTACTATTACCTGGAGTTTGCTCAGACTCATTTCCAGTGAGTCAGTGATGCCATCCAACATCTCATGCTCTGTTGCCCGCTTCTCCTGCCCTCAATTGTTCCCAGCATCAGGGTCTTTTCCAATGAGTTGGCTCTTCACATCAGGTGGCCAAAGTATTAGAGCTTCAGCATCAGTCCTTCAAATGAATATTCAGGGTTGATTTCCTTTAGGATCAACTGGTTTGATCTCCTTGCAGTCTGAGAGACTCTCAAAGAGGCTTCTCCAGCACCACAGTTTGAAAGCATCAGTTCTTCAGTGCTCAGTCTTCTTTATAGTCCAACTCTCACATCCATACATGACTATGGAAAAACCATAGCCTTGACTAGATGCATCTTTGTCAGCAAAGTGATGTCTCTGCTTTTTAATATGCTGTCTAGTCTTGTCATAGGTTTTCTTCCAAGGAGCAAGAGTCTTTTAATTTTATGGTAGCAGTCACTGTCCATAGTGATTTTGGAGCCCAGGGAAATAAAGTCTGTCACTGTTTTCAGTTTTTCTCTATTTCCCTATCTATTTGCTCCTTGGAAGAAAAGCTATGACCAACCTAGACAGCATAGTAAAGAGCAGAGACATAGTTTTGCCAATAAAGGTCCATCTAGTCAGAGCTATGGTTTTTCTAGTAGTCATGTATGGATGTGAGAGTTGGACTATAAAGAAAGCTGAGCACCAAAGCACTGACGCTTTTGAACTGTGGTGTTGGAGAAGACTCTTGAGAGTCCCTTGGACTGCAAGGAGTTACAACCAGTTGATCCTAAAGGAAATCAGTCCTGAATATTCATTGGAAGGGCTGATGCTGAAGCTCCAATACTTTGGCCACCTGATGCGAGAGCTGACTCCTTAGAAAAGACCCTGATGCTGGGAAAGATTGAAGGCAGGAGGAGAAGGTGATGACGGAGGATGAGATGATTGGATGGCATCACCAAGTCAATGGACATGAGTTTGAGCTAGCTCCAGCAGCTGGTGATGGACAGGGAAGCCTGGCATGCTGCAGTCCATGGGGTCACAAAGAGTTGGACATGACTGAGTGACTGAAGTGAACTGAACTGATTAGCCATGAAGTGATAGGACTGGATGACATGATCTTAGTTTTTAATGTTGAGTTTTAAGCCAGCTTTTTCACTTTCCTTTTCGGCTTCATCAAAAGACTCTCTAGTTCCTCTTCACTTTCTGCCATTAGGTTGGTATCATTTGCATATCTGAGGTTACTGATCTATCTCCCAGCAATCTTGATTCCAGCTTGAGCTTCATCCAGCACATTTCATCCAGGCATTTCACATAATGTACTCTGCAAATAAGTTAAATAAGAACAGTGACAATATTCAGCCTTGAGGTACTCTTTTCCCAATTTGGAACCAGTCTGTTGTTCCATGTTCAGTTCTGACTGTTGCTTCTTGTCCTGCATACAGGTTTCTCAGGAGGCAGGTAAGGTGGTCTGGTATTCCAATTTCTTTAAGAATTTTCACAGTATGTTGTGATTCAAATAGTCAAAGGATTTAGCATAATAGTCAATGAAGCAGAAGTAGATGTTTTCCTGGAATTATTTGCTTTTTCCAAGGTCCGGAGGATGTTTGCAATTTGATCTCTGGTTCATCTGCCTTTTCTAAATCCAGCTTGAACATCTAGAAATTCTCAGGTCACATAATGTTGAAGCCTAGCTTGCAGGAGTTTTAATATTACCTTGCTAACATGTGAAATGAATGCAATTGTGCAGTAATTTGAACATTCTTTGGCATTGCCTTTCTTTGGGAATGGAATGAAACCTGACCTTTTCCAGTCATGTGGCCACTGCTGAGTTTTCCAGATTTGCAGGCATATTGAGTGCAGCACTTTCACAGCATCATCTTTTAGGATTTGAAATAGCTCAGCTGGAACTCCATCACCTCCTTTAGTTTTGTTCAAAGTAATGCTTCTTAAGGCCCACTCAAGGATATCTGGTTCTAGGTAAATATCACCATCATAGTTATCTGGGTCATTAAGATCTCTTGTATAGTTCTTCTGGGTATTCTTGCCACCTCTTCTTAATATCTTCTGCTTCTGTTGGGTCTCTACTGTTTCTGTCCTTTGTTGTGCCCATCTTTGCTTGAAATGTTTCCTTGGTATCTCTTATTTTCTTCAAGAGATCTCTAGTCTTTCCCATTCCATTGTTTTCCTCTATTTCTTTGCATTTTTCACTTAAAAAGGCTTTATTATCTCTCCATGCTATTCTTTGGAACTTTACATTTAGACAGGTATCTCTTTCCTTTTCTCCCTTGCCTTTCACTTCTCTTCTTTCATCAGCTATTTGCAAGGCCTCCTCAGACAACAATTTTGCCTTTTTGCATTTCTTTTTCTTGGGGATGGTTTTGTTCACCACCTCCTGTACAGTGTTATGAACCTCCATCCACAGTTCTTCAGGCACTCTGTCTACCAGATCTAATCCCTTGAATCTATTTGTCACTTCCACTGTATAATCATAAGGGATTTGATTTAGGGCATAGCTGAATGGTCTAGTGGTTTTTCCTACTTTCTTCAATTTAAGACTGAATATTGCAATAAGTTCATGATCTGAGCCACAGTCAGCTCCTGGTCTTGTTTTTGCTGACTGTGTAGAGCTTCTCCATCTTTGGCTACAAAGAATATAATCAATCTGATTTTGGTGTTGACCATCTGGTGATGTCCATGTGTAGAGTCTCCTCTTGTATTGTTGGAAGAGGGTGTTTGCTATGACCAGTGTGTTCTCTTGGCAAAACTCTGTTAGCCTTTGACCTGCTTCATTTTGTACTCCAAGGCCAAACTTGCCTGTTACTCTAGGTATTTCTTAACTTCCTACTTTTGCATTCCAGGCCCCTATGATGAAAAGAACATCTTTTTTTTCGTGTTAGTTCTAGGAGGTCTTGTAGGTCTTCACAGAACCTACTTCAGCTTCTTTGGCATTAATGGTTGGGGCATAGTCTTGGATTATTGTGATATTGACTGGTTTGCCTTGAAAATGAACAGAGATCATTCTGTTGTTTTTGAGATTGCATCCAAGTACTGCATTTCAGACTCTTTTGTTGACTATGAGGGTTACTGTATCTCTTCTGAGGGATTCTTGCCCACAGTAATAGATATAATGTCATCTGAATTAATTCACCCACTCCCTTGCATTTGAGTTCACTGATGCCTAGAATGTTGACGTTCACTCTTGCCACCTCCTGTTTGACCACTTCCAATTTACCTTGATTCTTGGACCTAGCATTCCAGGTTCCTATGAAATATATATATATTTTTTTTACCATATCCATTCCTTTTGAAGCTATTTCTCTGTAGTTCTCCAGTAGCATACTGGACACCTGCCAATCTGGGGGTGGGGTTCATCTTTCAGTGTCATATCTTTTCATCTTTTCATACTGCTCATGGGGTTCTCAAGGCAGAAGAATGCACAAGTACTATATCATTGCCTTCTCCAGTGAGCCACGTTTTGTTAGAACTCTCCACCATGACCTGTCCCTCTTGGGCTGCCCTACACAATATGGCTCATAGTTTCAAAGAGTGACACAGAGCTATGATCCATGTGATCATTTTGGTTAGTTTTCTATGATTGTGGTTTTCATCCTTTCTGCCCTCTGATGGATGTGGATAAGAGGCTTGTGCAAGCTTCCTGATGGGAGAGACTGGCTGTGGGAAAAACAGTCTTGATCTGGTGGCCAGGGCTGTGCTCAGGGTCATTCCTTATAATGGCTGGATTGTTTTCCATTATATGGTCACTTCTAATTTATTTAATCAGTTTTTTGTTGATCACTGTTTTGGTGGTTTGCAGTTTTTAATGTGGCAGCTTCAATGGCAGAAGTTTCTGACAGGAATGTGAGCCCTGGTGGTCACTGGCACATTGCTCCTGATTAAGGAGTCTACCATCCAGGGGCTGAGCCCATGGACTCTCAGAGATGCCCCCTCCTGCAGCAAGGCCCCATCACAGGAGGGACCCAGGCACTGCATATTAAAGAGATGTAGGGAAAAGAAATATGTAGTATACTTATACTACAAAATAAAAGATGTAGGACCCTGGGCTCCAGGGTCCTAAATTGGGGCACCATTACACAACATCTCCAGAGTGAGCAGGGAGAACATTCTCTGGGAGCCCATGCCATGGGCTCTGGTCCTCCCTCTACACAAGAGTAAGAAATTTAGGGGGCATGGACCAACAGTTCACTGTGCTCTGACTCAGAGCCAGTCACTTCGCACAGGCCATGGCCCCTCCTGCTCATTACAGGGGGTAGGTATGTGGGTGAGGGGACTGCAGCATCGGCGCTAAGTCTCCTGCCCTAGGTCAACACTATTCTTGTCCTAGTGGCAAATGCCAGGGTCACTTCTCTAATAATTCTGAGTTTGAACTTTTTCCTTCCCACCCTCACTTGCTCTCCTTTTTGCCACTCTTTCCCCATTTTTTCTGCCTTCTCCTTTCAGGATAAACTAAACAAGACCAAGTTTTTACTGAGCACCTGTTCTTTACAGAATATTTCTTTTTTTCTTTATTCTATATGTTTCCAAATAGGAAGCAAAGTTGTCTACATGATTATTGGTCTCAAATCATGCCCCTTGGACCACAGACTCAAGAAGTCTGCCTTCTTGGTACTCAACATTGCTAATTATCAGAGAAATGCAAATCCAAACTATGAGGTACCACTCCACACTGGTCAGAATGGCCTTAATTAAAATGTCTACAAATAAGAAATGCAGGAGAGGGTGTGGAGAAAAGGGAACCCTCCTACACTGTTGGCGGGAATATAAATTGGTGCAGCCACCATGAAAAGCAGTATGGAGATTCCTTTAAAAACTAAAAGCAGAGTTGCCATACGATCCAGCAATCCCACTCCTGGGCAAATGTCTGGAGAAAACTCAAATTCCAAAACATACATGCACCCCAGTGTTCACTGCAGCACTGTAATAAAACAGCCAAGACACAGAAGCTATATATACACACACACACATAATATATATAATAAATTATTACTCAGCCATAAAGCAACATGGATGGACTAGAGATTACCATAAAAATAAGAAGGAGAAAGACTCACCGACATAGAAGACAAATCTATGGTTACCAAAGGAGAAAGGGGGTGGGTGAGGGATAAAGTAGGAGATTGAGATTAGCAGATACAAACTACTACACGGAAAATAGATAAACAACAAGGACCTGCTGTATAGCACAGGGAATTATATTCTATATCCTATAAGAAATCATAATTAAAAAGAATATGAAAAAGTTGTACATACAGTATATATATGTATACCTGAATCACTTTGTTGTGCACCTAAAATTAACACAACATTGTAAATAAACTATATTTCAATTAACAACAACAACAAAACGTCTACCTTCTCAAGGTCTCCTTGGGGAGAAGTCACAGGATGCCCTCCTGGCATATAATAGAGTAAAAGGGGTTTGAAGAGGGGGGCTGGCGGTGAAGTGGGTCCTCCCTGCCTTCATGTGTCTCCAGCCAGTGCAGTGAGCCCAGAGCTTCTCCAAGCTGCACTCTGAGCTTCAGTGCTACGTGTGTCCCAGGCTGGGAGGCTGGAGGCTGCACCAGGGCTCAGGCCAGAGAGGGCTTAGAGGGGAGGGACCTGAAAGGTCCCTGGGGCAGGGTGAAGGCAGCATGCTAGTATCTGCAGGGCTGCAGACTGAAGGAGGAGGTATATGCAGTCAGAAGCCAGGCACCTAAGCCCTGTCCCTACCACCCACCCCACCAGTCCCTGTGGGAAATGGGCTCTGAGGAGTGAATCGACAGCAAGTAGCACAGCCCTAGGCCCCTTGCTGCCATCAAAATCCGGCCTGTCAGCAAGTCTATGGGACCTCCCCAATTGCTTCAAAGTCTGAATGAGGCAGCCCTTCACTGGGCAGTTGCTGAGGCCAGGCACTATCTAAGCTGGGCCCTTTTCTAAACCCACAACGGCCCTGTAAGTCATCTAACAATAGTCGCATTTTTAAAAGAGCAAAACAGAAGTTAAAGTTAGTCAACTGTGTCTCCCAGAACATGAAGCACGTATAAACCAGGCAGACAAACTGTGAGCCTGACGTAGGGAAACCTGGGTGGCAGCCTGGGGTGGATGGGAGGTGGCCCTGGCTAGGGTGTGGGAAGCAATGGCATTAAAGAGCCCTTTGGGCCTTGTCTTCCTTGAATGGGGCTATTTATTGGTGAATCCATAACACTGGAGCAGATTGGCCTCTTTGGCAAATCTCTTGGCAAACCCCTTGGCAGGCTTTCCTTAATGGAACATCCAGAGAGAAAAAGTCCCCTGTCCTCCTCCATGTCCCTCGTAACCTCTGCCCCAACCACAGGGACCATGTTTGCTCTGGCAGACAGGGAACCCATTCAGAGCCCTGGGGTGGCACAGATCGAGTCTGGCTTGGGAGCCTGGACCCCACGACTAGTTCTCAGGCGCGGGGGGCAGGGAATGGCAGGGGCCTCTGGAAGCCTCTTTTGGCTTGAGGTGGGAGGGTGCTGACTTTATTCTGGCCGATGAGAAAGACTGGCTTTATGGTTCCATCCTGCCCATAAATCATAAAGCCACTTCCAGCTGGTGGAAAGGGCCCTGGTGGGAGGGTGTCTGGAGCCAGCCTGCTGTGGGAGGGTAGCAGGCTGGTGGGACTGTGGTCTCTGCTGGCCACAGGGAAAGAGATTCTAGGGCCAAGAGCACCCCAGAGGGGGCCTGGCCACATCTCTAGGGACAATATTTGCTGTACCTGCTTGGGACCCCATCTTAGTATTTCATTCATGCTGCTAGCTGATAGTTTGTTTTGTTTTGTTTTGTTTTACACAAGGAGGGGCTGCCCAGAACCTTTTATTTTCCCAAGGGTGGAAACAGGACCTTACCTTGGGCTCTAACCACATCTGATCATGAAGGGGCTGAGAGTGAATTCCACACAAGCTGCCACCCAAACTGCCCCTGGGCTCTCTCCGCCCAGACAGGTCCTCATTTCCTGCTCCTGGCACCAGCAGCCCAGCCCCCAGCGAGGAAGAAGCTGGGCTGCCCAGGCCGGCCCTTCCGAGGAACACCACGGTCACCGGAAGGAAGGAACATGCGCAGCTTTCCCCCTCCTGCCTTCTTGTTGGCCAAAACTGTGCACGACGAGCTGACGGTTATTATGTTTAAATATTCGAAAATGCTTGTCTAAATATACCGTCAGCTTGTTTTCTTTCGCTGATAGTAACGGTCTACCCACAGGGCCATTTCAAGCCTCGGCAGCGTTTGGGAAAGTGGACAAGGGACTCATTCAGTGACGTGCAAGTTTGAGCGGAGCCAAGAATGAAGCACGGATTTCACGAAATGAGGAGTAGCCTTGGACCACACACAGAGCCGGTTCTGAACTGGGGCTGCCTGCCTGCCCCTTCACATCACACACACACACACACACACACAACACACTCACACACACACTCACACACACACACTCACTCCCTCTCCTCACCCTGACAGACAGCCCTGACTAACAGCAAGAAAGCTCACTGGTGTCCACATGAGGGCTGCGGGGGTGTCCTGGGCTCGGGCGGCCTTTTGTGAGCAACAAGCTGATGAAAAAATGGATTACTGCAGTGTGTGCACCCCATCCTAAAGAGAGCTCACACAAAAGGCAGAGCCAGAGCTGTTAGAGAAAACAACGGAGCTGAACAAAAGTTGTTGAAATCACTTTTGATTGGGGATGCATGAAACATCCAAGTTTTCCCTTGGAATGAGGCCCATTTTTGGAGACTTGCCCTGAGTTCAGCAAGTCCAGAGGATGCACCTACCTCTACCCTGGTCCCACTCCCTGAAATGTGGGTGCCCCCAGATGAGATTATCAGGACTCTAGGAATATGTTTCTTCTAGGAGACTTTGGGGCAAAATTATATATTGTCTCCTTGCTGTTTTCCTGTCATTGACTGCAAATTTCATGCAGTGTGAACTGAATCTGACGGTTTGAAATCTGATGCCCTGTTTGAAATTTAGAAGATTTAGGCTTTTTTTTTTTTCCCTTTTGAACTTTTATTTAAATGTAGGTTCCAGTGTATCCAGGGAGATTGAGCAGTTACGCTCAAGAAATATTTATGGCGCTTCAGTGAACTGGGATAAATATGTGGGTTGGGGGCCCAGGCGGGCAGGGTGAGGGAGGCAGCCCCAGCCTCCACAGCCCCTCTTCCCTCCTAGTCTTTATCAAAGGGGTGTGTCTCCCAAAGCTTAGGCCTAGGCAGACATCACTGTCACATCTAACTTGGCAAAGACTGCAACAATTTTTCATGGTTTTTGTTTTTCCTTCCCCATTCACAACCTCTGCTCCCCTTCCTCCCTCATCCCTGGCACAGTGGAGTGGTTGACCCTGGAGAGGTTTGGGGGAGGCAAATTGCCAGCACCTTCTAAGGATGTCTCCACTTGCCTTCCACTAGGATGCTTGAAGGAGAGCGACCTGGAGAGAAAACTTGTATGCCTTCTTTCTTTTTACACTCACATATTTTGAAATGAGAAGATGATTTTGCCAAGAATAAATACAAAGTTAGAAGCCAAGGGATTCTGGTTTGGTTTGGAACGCAAACCACACAGTTCCAGGATGTCTCAAAGGGGCACACAAATTCTTAACCTCAAGTAGTGCAGATGGTCAGGAGGATGAGTTCTCTCTTTTGAGCTTTCTTGGGGTTTTCCTGAAGCTTCCTCTTAGTCTGTGACCATGTTGGTGAAATCATTGACCTCAGCTTCCCTAGCCCAGAGCATGAACCGCAGAGATGGAACAAGGGCCAAAGGTTCCTGGCTGAGTGGTCACTTCACATCCAGGAAGGTTTCCTCCCTCCATCCTGGGTTGATGGAGCTAGTTACCACTTCAGATGATGGTGGCACCTCCCATAATAACTCATATTCTAACTCAAGAGCTGATCTTTAATCCTTCTGCTCTGTATCCTTGGGAATCCATGAACTTGCTGCCTTGCTAAATAGATGGCCAACCTTCTGCTCCCCTGGCATCTCTATTCCTGCACATTTACCTCTCTCAATCCTGCTGCTCCTGCCCCTGGGACACCAGGTAAATGGAGAGGTGGGAAGGTAGCATCCACATATCCTCCTCCTTCACATGTCCCAGTGTCTCATGTGTGGCCCGACATGGGGCGGGGTGGGGGGAGGTCACACCTAGGTCAACCCTTCTCCACAGGTCTCCTAGAAGGGGCAGAAAAACAAGCAGTAACCTCAAGCAGTAAAATAGAGATCATGACCTGAATCTTCCAGGACGATGTAAAGATAAAGTAAGATTCCCCCTTTTTTAAAGTCAACAAATATTTATCAAGTACCTATTACACTCCAGGTACAGAAACCTTGCCAGTTTCCAGTTATTTCATAAATATTTTGGAACACGTTAACAGAACAAGAAGTAACTTTTTCAGATGTTATAACTAGGTATAACAGTTAATCGCCAATTGCCAACAGCTCGCCAGTACCTCATACCTCTCTTCCCGCTGCTCTTGCTCCTGGAATCCTGTCCCAGCCGCCCTTGCAACCAGCAGGGCTCCCACCTTGCAACCATGTGACTGGGTCCTAGCCAATGAAATGTGTGCCACGCCCAGGTCCAGCCCTAAGAACCTCCCACACTTTACAAAAATGAACACAAGATGCGTCACAGACTTCAAACATAAAACTATAAAAACTTTAGAATAAAAAAAAACAAAACAAAACAGAAAATCTTTGGAATCCAGGGCTAAGCAAAGAATTCTTAAGCTTGATTAAAATCACAGTCCATAAAAGGGAAAAAATTCTTTAAACTTCCTAAATTCGGCTTCATCAAAATGAATACCTTTGTTCAGAGAAAGACTCTATTAAGAAAATGAGAAGACAAGTTACAGACTGGGAGAAAATATCTGTAAATCATATACACATATATCTAGGATACAGACAAAGCTCTCAAAACTCAGTAGTTTAAAAGCAAACAATCTAATTATAAAATGACAGAAAAATAAATGTAAACAAAGAAAATAGGCAGAGAACATGAAGAGATATTTCACTGAAAAGGACATATAGAAACAGATAAGCACATGAAAGATGCTCAGTATCACTAGCCATTATGGAAATACAAATTCAAATGACAATGAAATAACCATACTGGAAAACAGTTTGGCAGTTCCAAATATTGTCTACTCCAGTGATTAGACCCATGAGCATTTTATAGCAAAAAAATGAAGACTTTTGTACTTATGTTCGCATACAAACCACTATGCAAATGTTTACAACAGCTTTATTCATAGTAGCCAAAAACTGGAAACAACCCATATCTCTTCCAGTGGGTGAAGAGTTAGCAAATTGTGGCATATCCATACCATGGCACACTAGTCCAGCAATAAAAAGAACGAACTATTGCTTACGTATAACAACCTGGAAGAATCTCTCAGGCATTATGATGAGTGAAAAAATCCAGGCTCAAAAGGTTACATATATACTATGTGATTTCACATGTACAATATGATTGAAATAAAATTATAGAACTGGAGAGCAGGTTGGCTTGCCAGGGATCAAGGAGGGAATGGAGGTAGGAGGGAAGCAGGTGTGGTTGTAAAAGGGTAGCATGAAGGATCCTTGTGTGATGGAACTGTTCTCTAACTTGACAGTACTGATGTCAGCATGGGCTGTGATATACTGAACTTGAGATTTGTAATGTTACCATTGGAGAAAACTGGATGAAGCGTCCATGGACTCTTTCTGTTTTACTTCTTACAACTTTATGTAAATTTACAATTGTCTTAAAATAACAAGTTTGATTACTGCCTCCCAAATATCCTTAAGATATATGATCTTTGCTATCTTTCCCACATTCACTGGATGGATGAATATAGAGGATCAAGCCCCAACAGTGTCCCTGAATGGCCATGTACAGTAACGTTGTTCCCTCAACCTCCCCAACTGGACTGCTGCTGCTGCTGCTGCTAAGTCGCTTCAGTCGTGTCCAACTCTGTGCGACCCCATAGACGGCAGCCCACCAGGCTCCCCCGTCCCTGGGATTCTCCAGGCAAGAACACTGGAGTGGGTTGCCATTTCCTTCTCCAATGCATGAAAGTGAAAAGTGAAAGTAAAGCTGCTCAGTCATGTCCGACTCTTCACGACCCCATGGACTGCAGCCTACCAGGCTCCTCCGTCCATGGGATTTTCCAGGCAAGAATACTGGAGTGGGTTGCTATTGCCTTCTACACTGGACTGAGATGTAACAAAAAAAAAAAAAAAAAAACTTTTCTTGTGTTAAATCACTGATGTTGGGGGATTGTTTGTTACTGCAATCACTTCTACTTATCCTGACTAATGACACACTGAGGATCTGGGACTTTAACCCAAATTTGGGTTCCATAGGGAACTCCATGACTTGCTCTTGGGGCTCTGTGTCCCTCACTTGAGGCTGTGACCACAGAAACAATATGTAGGTGAGGCCTGGGTTTTACCTGCTCCTGAATGGCTTCACAAGCTGGGCTCTGGGAGACTGCTCCTGTACATCATCTTACCTGTTATACAAAATGTCCCTCTGTAGAATGGGAAGTTCTGGCAGGCTCTTCTTCAGGTGGGCTCCTAAAGTTAGGGGCCCCCAGACCTCAATCAGGCCACAGTGAAGTGCCACTGGTTGCACTGGTCTTGTATCACTGCTGTAACAAATTACCATAAACTCAGTGGTTGAAAACAACATGAATACATCTTCCTGTTCTGGAAGGTTCCAGGTTTCACTGGGTTAAAATCCAGTTGTCAGACGGTCTGCATTCTTTCCTAGAGGCTCTGGAGGAGAATCCCTTCTCTTGCCTTTCCAGCTTAAAGAGGCTACCCTCCTGCCTCGGCTGACTGCCCCCTCCTCCATCGTCACAGTCACAGTAGTGGGTGGAGGGCTTCTGCCTATGGCATCACTCCGACATCCTCTTCTGCCTCCTTCCATTTAAGATTACCTTGGACTTGTGACTGCATTGGGCCCACGTGGATAATCCAAGACAACCTCCTCATTTTAAGATCTGTTTGTGAACAACCTTAATCCTGTCTGCTACCTGAATTCCCTTCTGCCATTTAAAGTAATACATTCACTGGGTCCAGGGATTAGGAGGTAGCAGGAGGGCCTAGAGGAGCTATCCCACATTGAAGGTCAGGAAGGGCGGTGGTGAGGAGATACCCCTCGTCCAAGGTAAGGAGCAATTGCTGCGCTTTTCTGGAGCAGCCGTGAAGAGATACCCCATGCCCAAGGTAAGAGAAACCCAAGTAAGACAGTAGGTGTTGCAAGAGGACATCAGAGGAAAACACACTGAAACCATACTCACAGAAAACTAGTCAATCTAATCACTAGGACCACAGCCTTGTCTAACTCAATGAAACTAAGCCATGCCCGTGGGGCAACCCAAGACCGGCGGGTCATGGTGGAGAGGTCTGACAGAATGTGGTCCACTGGAGAAGGGAATGGCAAACCACTTCAGTATTCTTGCCTTGAGAAGCCCATGAACAGTATGAAAAGGCAAAATGATAGGATACTGAAAGAGAAACTCCCCAGGTCAGTACGTGTCCAATATGCTACTGGAGATCAGTGGATAAATAACTCCAGAAAGAATGAAGGGATGGAGCCGAAGCAAAAACAATACCCAGCTGTGGATGTGACTGGCGATAGAAGCAAGGTCTGATGCTGTAAAGAGCAATATTGCATAGGAACCTGGAATGTCAGGTTCATGAATCAAGGCAAATTGGAAGTGGTCAAACAAGAGATGGCAAGAGTGAATGTTGACATTCTAGGAATCAGCGAACTGAAATGGAGTGGAATGGGTGAATTTAACTCAGATGACCATTATATCTACTACTGCGGGCAGGAATCCCTTAGAGGAAATGGAGAGGCCATCATGGTCAACAAAAGAGTCTGAAATGCAGTACTTGGATGCAATCTCAAAAATGACAGAATGATCTCTGTTCGTTCCCAAGGCAAACCATTCAATATCACAGCAATCCAAGTCTATGCCCCAACCAGTAATGCTGAAGAAGCTGAAGGTGAATGGTTCTATGAAGACCTACAAGACCTTTTAGAACTAACACCCAAAAAAGATGTCCTTTTCATTATAGGGGACTGGAATGCAAAAGTAGGAAGTCAAGAAACACCTGGAGTAACAGGCAAATTTGGCCTTGGAATACGGAATGAAGCAGGGCAAAGACTGATAGAGTTTTGCCAAGAAAATGCACTGGTCATAACAAACACCCTCTTCCAACAACACAAGAGAAGACTCTATACATGGACATCACCAGATGGTCAACACCGAAATCAGATTGATTATATTCTTTGCAGCCAAAGATGGAGAAGCTCTATACAGTCAGCAAAAACAAGACCAGGAGCTGACTGTGGCTCAGACCATGAACTCCTTATTGCCAAATTCAGACTTAAATTGAAGAAAGTAGGGAAAACCACTAGACCATTCAGGTATGACCTAAATCAAATCCCTTCTGATTATACAGTGGAAGTGAGAAATAGATTTAAGGACTTAGATCTGATATATAGAGTGCCTGATGAACTATGGAATGAGGTTCATGACATTGTACAGGAGACAGGGATCAAGACCATTCCCATAGAAAAGAAATGCAAAAAAGCAAAATGGCTGTCTGGGGAGGCCTTACAAATAGCTGTGAAAAGAAGAGAAGTAAAAAGCAAAGGAGAAAAGGAAAGATATAAGCATCTGAATGCAGAGTTCCAAAGAATAGCAAGAAGAGATAAGAAAGCCTTCTTCAGTGATCAGTGCAAAGAAATAGAGGAAAACAACAGAATGGGAAAGACTAGAGATCTCTTCAAGAAAATCAGAGGTACCAAAGGAACATTTCATGCAAAGATGAGCTCGATAAAGGACAGAAATGGTATGGACCTAACAGAAGCAGAAGATATTAAGAAGAGATGGCAAGAATACACAGAAGAACTGTACATAAAAGAGCTTCATGACTCAGATAATCACGATGGTGTGATCACTGACCTAGAGCCAGACATCCAGGAATGTGAAGTCAAGTGGGCCTTAGAAAGCATCACTACGAACAAAGCTAGTGGAGGTGATGGAATTCCAGTTGAGCTATTCCAAATCCTGAAAGATGATGCTGTGAAAGTGCTGCACTCAATATGCCAGCAAATTTGGAAAACTCAGCAGTGGCCACAGGACTGGAAAAGGTCAGTTTTCATTCCAATCCCAAAGAAAGGCATTGCCAAAGAATGCTCAAACTACCGCACAATTGCACTCATCTCACACATTAGTAAAGTAATGCTCAAAATTCTCCAAGCCAGGCTTCAGCAATATGTGAACCGTGAACTTCCTGATGTTCAAGCTGGTTTTCGAAAAGGCAGAGGAACCAGAGATCAAATTGCCAACATGCGCTGGATTGTAGAAAAAGCAAGAGAGTTCCAGAAAAGCATCTATTTCTGCTTTATTGACTATGCCAAAGCCTTTGACTGTGTGGATCACAATAAACTGTGGAAAATTCTGAAAGAGATGGGAATACCAGACCACCTGACCTGCCTCTTGAGAAATTTGTATGCAGGTCAGGAAGCAACAGTTAGAACTGGACATGGAACAACAGACTGGTTCCAAATAGGAAAAGGAGTTCGTCAAGGCTGTATATTGTCACCCTGTTTATTTAACTTATATGCAGAGTACATCATGAGAAATGCTGGACTGGAAGAAACA
>NW_011494629.1:4558002-4567603 GCF_000754665.1 Bison bison bison
AGAAAGTGAATAGGAACTAAAAAGCCTCTTGATGAAAGTGAAAGTGGAGAGTGAAAAAGTTGGCTTAAAGCTCAACTTTTCAGAAAACGAAGATCATGGCACCCGGTCCCACCACTTCATGGGAAATAGATGGGGAAACAGTGGAAACAGTGTCAGACTTTATTTTTCTGGGCTCCAAAATCACTACAGATGGTGACTGCAGCCATGAAATTAAAAGACGTTTACTCCTTGGAAGGAAGGTTATGACCAACCTAGATAGCATATTCAAAAGCAGAGACATTACTTTGCCAACAAAGGTTCGTCTAGTCAAGGCTATGGTTTTTCCTGTGGTCATGTACGGATGTGAGAGTTGGACTATGAAAAAGGCTGGGCGCCAAAGAATTGATGCTTTTGAACTGTGGTGTTGGGGAAGACTCTTGAGAGTCCCTTGGACTGCAAGGAAATCCAACCAGTCCATTCTGAAGGAGATCAGCCCTGAGATTTCTTTGGAAGGAATGATGCTAAAGCTGAAACTCCAGTACTTTGGCCACCTCATTCGAAGAGTTGACTCATTGGAAAAGACTCTGATTTAGGAGGGATTGGGGGCAGGAGGAGAAGGGGACGACAGAGGATGAGATGGCTGGATGGCATCACTGACTTGATGGACGTGAGTCTGAGTGAACTCCGGGAGTTGGTGATGGACAGGGAGGCTTGGCGTGCTTCGATTCATGGGGTTGCAAAGAGTCAGACACGACTGAGCGAGTGATCTGATCTGATTAGACCTAACACATTGGTCCACAGCAAAGTGAGAAAAATAACAATGTAGTGATCTTCCTATGAAGCTATTTTTTTTTAAGTTATAATTCTTAACATATGCCTTTGCAATCTGGGAGAGGGGTGTTAAATAGTATGAAATGTCCTTTTGAGAAAAAAATAAAATTTGGCAAACTGATATCTTCCCAGTCCATGAAGATACAACCTGTGGGAAACAATGTGCTCTGTGTGCTAAGTCGTTTCAGACTGTGACCCTGTGGACTGTAGCCCGCCAGGTTCCTCTGTCCATGGGATTCTCCAGGCAAGAATACTGGAGTGGGTTGCCATGCCTTCCTTCAAGGGATCTTCCCAGCTCGGGGATCAAACCAGGTCTCCCACATTGCTGGCAGATTTTTTTTACCATTTGAACCACCAGGGAAGCCCAAGAATACTGGAGTGGGTAGCCTATTCCTTCTCCAGGGGGAATCTTCCCAACCCAGGAATCAAACTGGGGTCTCCTGCATTGCAGGCAAATTCTTTACCAGCTGAGTTACCAGGGATGCCTGTGGGAAACAATGCTTTGGGCCAAATAGTCCCGTTGACATGATCTCCCAGAGCATCACCAGCTCGGCAGCCAGAGACTGGCAACCTCAGCTGAGAATCAGGAGAGGTAAGGGAGTCGATGAGGAGCTTACCCTCTCATTCAGATGACTCCCTGATTAGTACTCACGTTGGGCTGAGCAGGGGGAGGGCAGGGACAGCTACAGGAGGCAGGCTGATGTAATGTGTCACAATCCTTAACTGACAGGTACAGCAAGTGGGGTGTGTACATGTGTTTGTCTAAGGCAAATGTGGTTCCATGGATGTAATAAGAGGGCTGGGTTGAAGCCCTCTGAAGAAGCCACTCAACCTCTCTGAGACTGTTTCTTCATTGTCAGTTAAAAAAAGAGCCACAATACCTTCCTCAAGGGCCTTATGAGGCCAGATGAGATCCTGCATGAGAGGAGCTTTGTGTGGCCCACACACTTACACTATGTGTGTGTGCTTAGATGCTCAGTTGTGTCTGACTCTTTGCGACCCCATGGACTGTAGCCTGTCAGGCTCCTCTGTCCATGAGGTTTCCCCAGGCAAGAATACTAGAGTGGACTGCCATGCCCTCCTTCAGGGGATCTTCCCAACCCAGGGATCAAATCCAGGTCTCCAGCATTGCAGGCGGATTTAAGCAAATAAAACAAATACCAGTTTTTACCTTACCTAGTAAAGAGGACTCAATATTTCTGAGGGTTAGTAATAACTGTAGGGCTTCCCCAGTGGCTCAGCGGTAAAGAATCCACCTGTGATGCAGGAGACCTGGGTTCGATCTCTGGGTTGGGAAGATCCCCTGGAGGCAGGCACGGCAGTCCACTCTAGTATTCTTGCCTGGAGAATCCCAAGGACAGAGGAGCCTGGTGGGCTACAGTCCATAGGGTCACAAAGAGTCAGACATGACTGAAGTGACTGAACACGCACGCACGTGCAATAATTGTAATCTTTAACAAAATCTGTTTCTTGGTTTTTGCCATTGTCATTTGTTTTTAGAAAAGCAAGTTAAACCAGACAACTTTAAAATAACTTCTAAATCAGCATTTCAAGTTTCAATATGTTGATAGACAAATTTACTCAAGAGATGAGATAAAATTCAGCCATTGGTAAGCAGATGAATTTGGTTCAACTGGTGTGTGTGTATCATATTTTGAAAATGTTTAATAACCTATTCCACAGGTAAGGATTTACCTACTGGTGAGACCTTTTAAAATATCAGTAAATGATTTGAAAGAATAAAAAGAAAAAAAAGGAGAGAACATTTTGTTTTGTTTGATTACCTTAAAAATCATATAAATGGCTTTTTTTTACAGATAGGAAAATTAATATAGAGATATTGATGGATATATAAAGAGATTGTGTAAGGCTGAAAATAATAGCCACTCTTATTCCCATGCCCCAGAACACTGCTGACATTTTATTGTGTTCCCTCTGTTGTTTCCTTTTTAATCAGCAAGAATAAAGTGATTTGCATACTGTATTGCTACCCCACAGAATCCTACCAGTACAGACAAATGACTTTAGCTGAACAACAGAAGACCTTGCTTGTAGGATTTTCTAATTATTACGAAATTTATATTTACCCTCCAATATTTCTAGATGTCTATCTGCTTTGATTCCATGCATATTTTCCATTTTTCCTCTCTCCTAGAAATTCCTTGAAACTGTCTTTCTTTTTAAAAATTTTCATGTAGAGACATTCCTAAGTGTTTTCTTTTTTAAAAGTCTTTATTCATTCATTATTTTTAGCTGCACTGGGTCTTCGTTGCAGTCGGCCAGCTTTGTCTAGTTGCAGTGAGCAGGGGCTACTCTCTAGTTGCGATGTGTGGGCTTCTCATTGACGTGGCTCCTCTTGTTGATGAGCACAGGCTCAGAAGTTGTGGTGCACAGGTTTAGTTGTTCTGTGGCCTATGGGCTCTTCCCCGACCAGGGATCAAACCTGAGTCCCCTGCATTGGCAGCTTTTAGAACCACACTGGGATTCATCCATGGCCAAGGAACCCAAGGATGATGAAGGCAGGGAGAGTTGGAGACTCGTGTCCGATTTCCCTTCTCCCAGTCCTTAGGCATTTATCTCATGACCACTGCAGTAGCGTGGTGGCTGGGGCTCAGCCCGTGTCCCACCTTCTGCTCACACTCCTGATCTGCTGGGGTGGAAGATTAAACAACTGTACCAAACTCTCTTGTACCCGAGCATTTGCGTATGAGTTTGATGAAGTTAGCCACTCAGATACATCTATGACAGGCTCGGAAGATAAGAATGAGGCAAGGCTGGTGTCTGTGGTTTCTGCACAGGCTTGTGGACATCAGGAGGTGGAGGTGTGGGAGCCTTCCATTTGGGTGGGATGGGTGATAGCCAGTGTGACTGCTAGAGCCTGGAGCTGTAGTGGCTGTTTCTTGATTACACAAGAGGCAGCAGCTCTCTGATAGCTCCATTCTGAAGTGTGGCTTTCAGAATCACCCCTGAAAGCTCCCCATAGAGGTAGCTTTCAACCCTTCCACTGCTTCTGTTAAGCTCAACTCACTTACACCAGCTATAATGGCTTCTCTTCTCTGCAGCTGAGCCCCCACTGATACTGCTGTTCTACTGGTTACATCCATCTTGAGCATCTGCTCTGAGTCCACATTGTACTAGGCAAGGAGTCTGTCAGAGAAGTACTAGAATGATTTGCAATGTGCTGCACCAAAGTTACCTTAGTCTTCTCCATCACTCCTATCAAACAGAAGAGGAAATGGAGTCACAGATGAATTAGATAACTTGCCTGAGAGATTTTCAAACCTGAACTCAAACAAGGGAACATAAGCATCTCTTTCCCATTATGTTTTGCCACACAGTCATTCATGGTCTCTTTCCCACCCCTCTTCCACACCATCCATCAGCAGAATGATATTTCACAAGAAGCCTGTTTAGCTCTTAGAAACTAATTTCTTTATGTCCTGTATTATTATTAGTCTGGATATTAACCAAATAGTGCTACTGCAAAAGACACTTTTGGTCTGTTCCTAAAGTGGACTAGAGTATGACACACACACCACTACAGTTCTTGCTTTCTTGGTAGAGAGATTAGCAGGGCAAATTACTCTTTCACTCTTCCATAGGGACAATTTATCACTATTTGAAGAGTTGTATGTTTCTGTTGGTTTCTTGGTTTAGAATTGCAACAGACACTCAGACTTCTGCAAAATTCCAATTACTTTCTGCATGGAATGCAACTGAATGCATGGATGTCTTCCGGAGAGCAGGTCTTATGAATAACACAGTTCTTGGAGCCCACTTTCACTCGAGCCTTGCCTTGATGGTTTCAGTAGCTCCAGGTCAGAATTTCACTTCACACATCTGAGGTTCGCATCATCCCCACCCCTGTCCTGCTTCATCCAGTACAAAAAGAGGCAACGCGAACTTGACGGAACTGAAAATGCCAAAACCACACCAAAGAATGTAGGCCTGGGTGAAGCTCAGCTGCCAAGTATGAGATCTTTCCCCCCAGTGAGTCCTCCGCAAACAAGGTCAGTCTTGAAAGCCGACACTACCTTAACCAGGGAGGAGCCAATGGCGCCATTAAAAACTCTTGCCAGTGGTTACCTCAGACAATGTAAATACAAATCTGGTGCTTGTGTTTATTTAAAGTTATTGGCATTGCGCTTATGCCTGGTAGACAAAGATTATCTTGTTTACAGCAGCATCCAGTTGATGGACAAGACTCTGTATAACATAAATCAAACTATGTGGTGGGGGTGGGGGTGGGCTGGGGGTGCGGCGGGGTGGGCGGGGGACCCGTTAGCATAAACAATTTCCCTTAAGCAAAACAAATCCTGCCAAGACTCAAGCTGGAATTCATTTATTATACAGTTTCAAGTTGACTTGTTTCAACATTAAACAACTGCAAAAGCAGAAGGGTAAGAACTGGTGTCCAAGGCCATGACAAGCCTGTCCTTTTCACTCCTAGCAGTTTTTGCAGAAGGGGTTTCTGGCTTTGTTGTGTTGCGACATTCACTCTTCTGCGAATGCTGCTGTTTGTGTCACTCCACAGGGAAAGTGTGGCTGTGGACCAAACATGTGTATAGACGACAGGAAGGGGCAAGGGGACCACCTGAAGTATACCATGGTCCTTTCAAAGGCATTTGGCCTGGTGGACAAACCCGGACTTGGGAACCTTAGTGAGTTTAACGATATAGAGACAAGGTGTTAGGATTTCAGGGCAAATGTACAGAGCTCTGCTGCTACTGCTGCTAAGTCACTTTAGTCGTGTCTGACTCTGTGCAACCACACAGATGGCAGCCCACCAGGCTCTGCCGTCCCTGGGATTCTCCAGGCAAGAACACTGGAGTGGGTTGCCATTTCCTTCTCCAGTGCATGAAAGTGAAAAGTGAAAGTGAAGTCGCTCAGTCATGTCTGACCCTCAGCGACCCCATGGACTGCAGCCTTCCAGGCTTCTCCATCCGTGGGATTTTCCAGGCAAGAGTACTGGAGTGGGGTGTCATTGCCTTCTCCATTACAGAGCTCTAGTGGGGGTCAAAGCTTGGCAGTGACCTCAGCCTCCTTCTGGGGTTCAGACTTGTTGGCACTGGTGGCAGGGCCTTGCTGAGGTTTACTCACAGGAGAAACTGCAGGACCTCCTGAGAAAGACTCATGTCAGTGAATATATAATCCAGCAGACAAGCAGGCCCCAGATAGGAGTGGTCCTAGGTCCTACCTGGTGATGCAGTAGCACAGACTCTCAGCAGGAGAGTTGTGCCTGGGGAACACAGCAACCCTCAGAAAAGTGATGTATGGACAGGAGTAGGAAGAACCACAGTGGTGGTGGCACATGGGGTTGGGGTGGGAGGCACCCAGGGGAAAAAAAAAACACTGTGTCAGGGGAGGAAACAGGAGATGAGGAGTAACAGGATCCTGCCTCAGAAAGTGAGAGTGGAGGATGGCTGGCTGGCTGGATGGATGGATGAAGAGGCCCCTCATCCCAACACAGTACATGTGACATAGGAATAGGAGGGAGACTGGCCAGGAGGGGCTGGCAGGACTTTGTTTCTCAGAAACTCAATCCCCATTCTTTGTTTTTCTCCCTTCGCTGTCTGTTTCTCCTCTAGTTAGGACATGTCTTAACTAGGATGTCCCTGGCATCCCATAGAGGGTGGGATTGACACTGGGCTTGACTCCATGCCCATCTGCTCTGTCCTGGCCACATTACCATCCCTGCAGCCCTCTTGAGCCCGGGGCATCCTTGGCTATGCACAGGCTGTTAAAACCTCCCTGAAGCCTCAGGCTACCCATAGATGCCACCTTTATCCCGTCACCTTTTGGCTGACACTTACCGATACGTATTAAGACCTTTGCTATCTGAAGGTAGGTCCTTCTCTCCAAACTAAGCCTCACCTCTGTCCTGGCTGCCTTGACTGTTCATGAACCTTAACACCACTGACCTCAACACCTCAACTTCCCTTAACCTTCACCCTGACTGCCCTGAGCCCTGTTTACCCAAACATGTTCCCCTCAAACAAGAAACACTACCTGACTCCCCTACACTTCACCCACTCACCCCACTCCCATGCATATGCTCTTTGGTTCCTCCAGGCCCGTGCCTGGAGGCACGGCCTCCATCACCTTCTCACCTGCAAGGTGCCTCCTGGCCCTACTTCATTCTCTTTTCATGTCACCAATCACCCTATTCTCTGGCTTCTCTGACCTCTGCCAGGGTCCACGTGCCAAACCTGACCCTGGACCCCTACTGCCGTCCCTGGGATTCTCCAGGCAAGAACACTGGAGTGGGTTGCCATTTCCCAATGTTTGCCTTCTCTGCGCTCACATTTGGGCAGTATATTGGTTATCAGTTTTTCATAAGAAATTACTCCAAAGCTTAATGGCTTAAAACAGCAAACATTTATTTTTCTTCATTTGGTTTCTGTGGGCTGAGCTGGGTGGCTGTGATTCAGGGCCCCTCGGGAGGTTGCAATGAAGATGTTGGCCAGGGCTGCAGCCACTTAAAAGGCTGGACTGGGGCTGGAGGGTTTGTCTCCAAGGGCTCCATGCATAGCTATTGACAGGAGGCCTCAGCTCCTTGCCATAGGGCCTCTTCATCAGGTTGCTTGAGCATCCTCAGGGTCTGACAGCTGGCTTCCGCCAAAACAAGTGATCTAAGAAGGAGAAAGAGCAAAGGAGAAGACTCCAGTCTCCTGTGACCTAGATTCAGACATTACACACTGTCACTGGCACTTCCGCTATTTTCTGTCGCTGAGAAGAAAGTTGCCAGGCCAGCCCACAGTCTGAGTTAGGGGAATTAGACTCAACCATCTGAAGAGAGGAGTGTCAGGAATATGTGGACATTTAAAATAACCACCACAACATCCTTCATTCTTTTACTTTAATGACAGAAATCACTCCAATATCCTGCCCACTTGACTACAGTCAGAGCCAACTTGTGAAATCTTCAGTTCAGTTCAGTCACTCAGTCGTGTCTGACTCTTTGTGACCCCATGGACTGCAGCACGCCAGGCTTCCCTGGCTATCACCAACTCCCAGAGCCTACTCAAACTCATGTCCATTGTGTCATTGATGCCATCCAACCATCTCATCCTCTGTCATCCCCTTCTCCTGCCTTCAATCTTTCCCAGCATTGGGGTCTTTTCCAATGAGTCAGTTCTTCACATCAGGGGCCAAAGTATTGGAGTTTCAGCTTTAGCATCAGTCCTTCGAATGAATATTCAGGACTGATTTCCTTTAGGATTGACTGGTGGGAGCTCCTTGCAGTCCAGGGGAGTCTCAAGAGTCTTCTCCAACACCACAGTTCAAAAGCATCAATTCTTTGGCTCTCAGCTTTCTTTATAGTCCAACTCTCACATACATACATGACTACTGGAAAAACTATAGCTTTGACTAGATGGACCTTTGTTGGCCAAAAAATGTCTCTGCTTTTTAAAATGCTGTCTAGGTTGGTCATAGCTTTTCTTCCAAAGAGCAAGTGTCTTTTAATTTCATGGCTGCAATCACCATCTGCAGTGATTTTGGAGCCACAGAACATGAAGTCTGTTTTTGTTTCCACTGTTTCCCCATCTATTTGCCCTGAAGTGATGGGACCAGATGCCATAATCTTTGTTTTCTGAATGTTGAGTTTTAAGCCAACTATCTCACTCTCCTCTTTCACTTTCATCAAGAGGCTTTTTAGTTCTTCTTTGCTTTCTGCCATAAGGGTGGTGTCATCTGCATATCAGAGGTTCTTGATATTTCTCCTGACAATCTTGATTCCAGTTTGTGCTTCATACAGCCTGGCATTTCACATGATGTACTCTGCATAAAAATTAAATAAGCAGGATGACAATATACAGCCTTGATGTACTCCTTTCCTTTTATTTGGAACCAGTCTTTTGTTCCATGTCCAGTTCTAACTGTTGCTTCCTGACCTGCATACAGATTTCTCAGGAGGCAGGTAAGGTGGTCTGGTATTCCCATCTCTTTAAGAATCTTCCCGGGTGTTGTGACCCACACAGTCAAAGGCTTTGGTGCAATCAATAAAGCAGAAGTAGATGTTTTTCTGGAACTCTCTTGCTTTTTTGATAATCCAATGGATGTTGGCAATTTGATCTATGGTTCCTCTGCCTTTTCTAAATCCAGCTTGAAAATCTGGAAGTTCGTGGTTCATGTACTATTGAAGCCTGGCTTGGAGAATTTTGAGCCTTACTTTGCTAGCATGTGAGATGAGTGCAGTGATGTGGTAGTTTGAACATTCTTTTTGGCACTGCCTTTCTTTGGGATTGAAATGAAAACTGACCTTTTTCAAATCCTGTGGCCACTGCTGAGTTTTCCAAATTTGCTGGCATATTGAGTGCAGCACTTTCACAGCATCATCTTTTAGGATTTGGAATAGCTCAGCTAGAATTCCATCGCCTCCATTAGTTTTGTTCATAGTAATGCTTGCTAAGGCCCACTTGACTTTGCATTCCAGGATGTCTGGCTCTAGGTAAGTGATCACACCATCATGGTTATCTGGGTCATAAAGATCTTTTTTGTATAGTTCTTCTATATTCAGAACTTCTATATTCAGTGTATTCAGCTATTTAGGCCTCCTTGGACAACCATTTTGCCTTTTTGCATTTCCTTTTCTTGGGGATGGTCTTGATCCCTGCCTTCTGTACAATGTCACAAACCTCCATCCATAGTTCTTCAGGCACTCTGACTATCAGATCTAATCCCTTGAATCTATTTGTCACTTCCATTGCATAATCATAAGTGATTTGATTTAGGTCATACCTGAATGGTCTAGTGGTTTTCCCTACTTTCTTCAATTTAAGTCTGAATT